>NW_026126482.1:8687500-8917500 GCF_943737965.1 Phodopus roborovskii
GTCCGATGCTTCCCTTGCTACTGTGACAAAACAGCCGGCAAAAACAATTGGAGGGAGGAAGGCTCACAGTTTGAGGGTACTGCCTGTCCTCATGGGGTGCCTGGTGGCAGGGCTGTAGGACAGCAGGAGTGTAGGGTGACAAACCAGCCCTGTTAGGTCTACTTTCATGAAGCAGAAAGAGAGAAATGTTGCTGTTCGCTTGCCTTCTCCCTTTCATCCGTCCTGAGCCTTCAGCTCCCACGGTGGTATTGCTCACACTCAGGGTAGATCTGCCCTCCTCAGCTAAATTACTGGAGAAGCCCACACAGACACAGACACAGACACACACATAGACACACACACACACACACACACACACACACACACAGATTTCCTAGGTGATGTGTGTGTGTGTGTGTGTGAGAGAGAGAGAGAGAGAGAGATTAACCATCACAAAGGGGTCCCCATTTTACGGAAAACTGGGAATGCTTACTAACACCAGGGCATTGGGAAGTAGAGAAGGCAAAGCTCTTCTAAATTTGCCTGCGGTCCAAGTAGGAATTTTTCCAAGCTAGGGCCCCTTTGATATTGATAGGTCACAGACCCAGTGGAAGCTCCATGTGTCCCCCCAAAAGTGGCATGTGTATGTGTGTGTGTGTGCACATGTATGTGTTTGTGTGTGCTGCTTGTGTCTATAGCCACTTGATGGGTTCTGGTGACACTTGGAAGGTCAGGCAGAGACTCCATCGCAAGCTGCCTTATCAGAATTCTTAAAGCCCTCCCAGAGTTTGGTCCTTTCTTTCTCATTCGGAGCCCAGATGGGGGCTCCTCAATGTGTCCAGTTGTCTCAGGATGGTGAGGGGTTCAGGAGAGCTGGAAGAGACATATGGGGCATGGGGCCCAAAGCCATGGCTTCGGAGGAGATAGGAGCAGTGAGTAGCTTCATTATCCTGTTTCCGGGGGACTTGTCAGTATGTCGTTAAATGCTCCCTAACATGGTGAACTTGGTGGCCAAGGGAAGAAAATGTAACTCCCGAGTGGGGTGGAAGAGGGGTGGAGGTCGGCTGTGCCTGGACTTGGAAATACCTTGTTGTCATTGAATAGGGGCAGGGCTGAAGCTGGGTTCTTCAGGAGCTCATGCTGTCACTAGGTGGTTGTTACTCCTTGTGAGCAGGAACCCTCAGGGCCATCTTTGGAGGAAGGTAGGGAGCTGGATTAGCTTCTAAGCTGTTTCCTATGGTGTTTCCTAGCTATATCATATGGGGAGGGGTCCTTGGTTTCTATGGTATCTGCCCTGAGGGTTATGGTATTCATTGTGTCCCTGTCTGGTTTATCTTTGGGAACCTCCAAACTAGGGAGCAGTCTTGGGGCATCTTCTTGCTCCCTATTGTAAGACCATGTTATTTCCCCATGAAGTGACCTGGTTCCCAGACCTCTTCTCTTCTCCCTCTTTGCTTGTCATCAGTGCACTCAACTTCCTGCTTCCAACCCAAAGCTCTTAGGAATAGCTGTCTACTGGATGTCTCCCAGGCTGGAGACTGGCTGCTTCCAGGCATCTGGACATCTCTTCCAACTGGCTCATTCTGTGATACCTCATCTCCATGAGCTGCTCTACTGGCTCATGAAAGAAAATCCCGTTCTGTTTCCTCTGCAATGCACCCTAGGCAAGCCCCACTCAGCCCCTCGAGCTTTCTCCTTGGTGGTCCATTGCTGTCTTTCATTCTTCCTCATTACTATATTCTAATTATAGGCTCTTCTCAACCATTTATGACCCATTTATACCAGAAAAACTTCTGTATGGCCCAAGTATGTGGATACATAAAATAGGAAATCAAATCAAACATGTACTGATAATAAATAGTAAATACACAGTACAAAATGGCAGAAGTTCATTTAGGGACACTTCAGAAGTTGTTGGAAAATCTGTCCTAATCCCAAGCCAAAATTCATTTAGTGATTTATTTTTTTATGAACCTCAAGTCAGCAGCTCAAAAGCAGCATTTAAAAATCAAACCGAATCCAAATATAGATCAACTTGATACTTCCATGTGGAGGAATGATGATGGAAAATATTATAAACACTGTTTTCCACAGATCGACATGTTTCTATAAGAGTAGGAAACTTTGTACACACAGTGATAACACTGTAGTTCATAACACACAGTTGTCTAGAATCAGAGCTGATGTTTCAGGCGGAGTTTGTTGGTATTTCTTGCAGCCATGGCATGCACACTTTTGTGTGTTCAGAACTAAGGCTTCTGTGAAGACACACAACACAACACTGGTGAGTGTAGCACAAGCCACCCTGATTTTGTTGCATGTTTGGTTTCCAATTACCTTTTGGCTGTGTGTGTTGTCGTATTTTCTCAACCTTATGAGACTGGAAGTTACATTGGAGCCCAAGAAGCCAGGCTCTAGCTCACACACCTTCCATAGCTCAGCCTTCGTCACACTCTTGTCCCCTCTCTCTGCTGCCTAAAGTTTCCAGTGGTTGCTCCCCATCTTTGGCTGAAGTCCACACTCCATTTCCCTGGCACTCAGGGATGTGGCTTGCCACTGCCACTTTTGTACCTGACTTCAACCTTTTGCACACTCCAATGCCTACAATGTGCCAGATTCCCACACACTTCGGCGCCATCGCCCATTCAGTGATCTCTGCCCGGGATGCCTCCTCTCCCTTTCCTTCATCCCTTTTCAGTATTGGGTACTGAAGCCAGGTCTCTGCATGCTAGAGATGCTCTCCACCACTGGGGTACAGCAACAGCAACTGCTTTTGATTTTACATCTCAGCTCAACATGGAGTGACACTTCAGACTCCTCAATGAAACAGCCCCTGAATGTGTCCCCTTTGTGCTCCCATAAAGGGCTTTGCTATATCCTTCATACTGCCAGATTTGCAGATTTGTCTTTGTCCTCTAGCTGACTGTGAGAGCCTGCGAAGGCCCAAGCTGGGTGTGGTGTTCATCATGAGGTTCCAACACCCAGCTTGGGGACAGGTATGTGCCTGTTGCTTAGTCATAATTACAGGAAGGAATAGGATGCCTGTCAATCAATCTCTCCAAGGCCCATATCAGGACCTTTGACACACTCATTGGTTTCCTATTGCGATTGCCACAACTGACCATGAACTTAGTGGCTGAAACAGCACAAATGCATTCTCTAATCAGGCAGGCTCAGTCTCACTGGGTGGAAATCAAAGTGTGGTGTGGGAGCCTGTCTTTGTGGGTCTTCTGTTGGAACCAGCTGACCTGCTCAGTTTGTGCCTGAGATGGGGAGTGCGGATTGAGAAATGGCGGGTAAAGATGAATAGAAAAGACAGAGACACGGGATAGAGTCAGGAAGGCAATCCAGTCAATACTGAACACCCCAAAGTTTATTCTGCAACATTCTTAACTACCCCAACCAAAAGGGGGACATGGCAGAAGACTTTTAGTTTCATGTGTAAGGAGCAAACAGACTTTCTTCCCTTAATCCTCCGAGCATTTGGTAACCACATCTGTTATCCAGACTTAAGGGTCAAGAGTAAACACGCCTGAGCCTGTCTGTTGTTATTTAGATAAAGACATCTACTACCAAGGCCAAAGCATCATTCAGTAGCCAAGCCTAAGACCTTTAGGTTTTTTGACTTATTAAGGACAGTTTTGAACTCTTTGATCTTGAGGCAAGATGAAGAGCAGCCGTCTTTATGGGCCCCAACAGTGTGGATAGGCTGTCTCCCTCCCTTCTGGACACGGACAGGGGTACCTGCTGGCTGTGTTTTCCAGCTCTTTTACTCACGCACTTTCCTAGGCCCTTGGCCTTTTTATGTCTTGTAACTTCAGAGATGTTGGCTGAATACTCACACCGTCTCCCCTCCCTCCTCTTCCTCTCTCTTCCTCTCTCTTCATCACTGGTGTTTGCATCGAACCCAGGTGGACACTCTAGGGTAAGAGGCTGGACTTGTAATGACTTTCCTTTCATATTCATTCCTACTTGTGTATGGCAGCACCAAACTCACATAGCCTCAGGGTTAAGACAGAGCTATCTTTGAGGAAGGAGACTTTGTTAGGTCCATCACAGTGTCAGCATGGAAGCTAGTGACCATGTGGGAGAGAATGATGTTCTCTGAAATTCCAAAAATTAGGGCAATCGGGGTCAAAGGACAGCAGAGTGAGAAAGGTAGTTTTTGATTCTTGTTTTTAGTTTTTAGATTTATTTTATGTGTATGAGTGTTTTACCTGCATGCATGTATGTGTACAATGTGTACCCCCCGAGACCATGGATTCCCTAGAACTGCAGTTATAGATGTTGAAGATGGTTGTGACTCACTAATGGGTGCTGGGAACCGAACCCTGGTCTTCTGTAAGAGCAGCAAATGCTCTTAACTGCTTAGCCACATCTCCAGCCCAACAAAGCAGGTGTGACGTAGGTAGGAGTGTTCAGGGTAGGGAGAGCCAGAAGGGACTTCACATTGAGGTGATGAGCTTGAAAGGGACAGGAGGCCATCCCGAACTGGTTTGAGGGAGAGGATTCCAAATTGTCTGCCATTTCACATTCTAGGTCCTCAGTTATTCATGTTAACTAAGATCTGAAAACACCAAACAGAAGAAAGGAGCAACGTGAAACTTTTAAGTTGCACACTTTGCTGGGTGTGTATGGCATCACCCTTTGGGTGTGAACCAGCTCTTTGTTCTCTGTGCCCATGCTGTGCCTATCGTCCACCTATCAGGTGTTTGGGAGTCTTGTCTTCAGACTGACTGTGGCAGTATCACAGGCCTTATGTTCAAGTCATCCTTGGTTGACTTAGCAATGGCCCCAAAGCACAGTAGTAGTAGTCCTGGCAACTGTGATAAGTTTAGTACTATGATCATTCCATTTTATTGTTAATTTGGGTTGTTAATCTCCTGTGCTTAATTTATATGTAGAAGTTTATCATAGGTATCCATGTATAAGAAAAACTTTCTATACAGGGTTGTTACATCTAAGGTGTCTAGCCCTCACTGGGGTCTTGGAATATATTCCCTAGAGACAAAGGCAGAGCTGGTTCAAGAGTTGATTGATACATAGGAAAAAAAGTCATGAACAGGCATTTCTCCCATCACGACTTGGCTGAGGTGCAGGTGATGTTCCTGTAACTACACTTCTCTGTCTCACAGGTGTCCTTGTTTCAGACTGGCTTCATCTTCAGGCCACCTGAGGTTGTCACATCACAGCAGCCATACCTTACAAACCTCTCTGTGCCTTGCTCCTTCTCCTGCCCCCAAGTCCCCACCCACCCCGCCCCACCCCATCCAAGCCACAAACTGATTAGTCTGTGTTTAATTCAAATCATGAGCAGACACAGAGGGACATGGATTCCTAAAGGAAATTCTGGTTGCTATGCACCAGATGAGTGACAGTTGGCACTCTGTCCTCGGGAGCATAGATAGTGTTTCTGGCTCTGCTGCCCTTTGCTGTGTGATGTTGAGCAACGTGTTGATGTCTCTAGGCCTTTCCATAGAAGGAAGGGTGGGATTGGATGCTCTTTAAGGGACCTTCCAGCTCCCACAACCTTTCCACTTGGAGGGTTTCCCCATCTGTCTAGTCCATCTGCTTTCTTGTGCTTGCAGACGCTAGTAGTAACTGTCCTTAGAAAACATAGTGTGCTTCCTGTAGAGAAGGTTGTGGGGAAGAGTGATGTTTAGAATCTGAAGCAGGGCTGCATGGACTCCAGAGAGGGTTTGTGTTCCATATTAGAGGGAGGGGGCTCAGTGGTTAAGAGCACCTGTTGTTATGGCGGAGGACTTGGGTTCAGTTCCCAGCACCCAGTTCATGGCTAACAACTGTCTGCAACTCCAGTTCCAGGAAACCTGATACCATTTTTTTTTTTTTAACTACCTTTGTGGGCATTTCAACATGTGGTCTGTAGACATTCATACAGGCAAAACACTCATACACATGAAGTGAAAGGATGTTTAAAAGAGGCTAGCAGAGTGTTGTGGGGGAGTAAGCATGGGTTTCCTGGAGAAGTTGCAGGCTGAGCAAACGAAGAGTCAGGAGCAAACATGAACAAAGGCTCCAGTCTGCTGGTGGACTTCAGCCTACCCTGTGCTTGATGTCAAGTCTTAGTATGGTCAGGGCTGGGGGTGTTTCTGAGTTGATGATGCAGTGGTCATGGTATGGCTGAGCAGAGAGCTCAGTATGGATTTGGGATGGGTGTGAGTTATACACTGATCAGCAGCCCTTGAGCAATTCCGATGTCCTGTGAAAAGGGCTCTGGCCTTGTAGGACTTCCAAGACATTTACTATCGTCTGGCATGCTCCACATTTTATTGTTCCTTGTCAGCCCTTGTGGACCAGAATATCAATTCCATGTTATTCAATGACCTTGCTCTCTGTGGTCATGTCGGAGAGACTGAATAATGCAGAGGTACGTGCAGCCAGGGTAGCAAGTATGGTGTACATTGGAATAGTAGTTCTGCAGTCTTGCTGCTAGCAGAGCCATCTGTGGGGCTCTTAAAAAAATGCCAGTGCCCAGGTTGCACCCCATACCTATTGGACCCGAATGGTGGGGTCTGAAGCCAGGCATCACTCTTTTTTAGAAGATCTTCCCGGGTTCATTCCACTGACTATGAAGTCCGAGGGCCACTGTATCTGGTCATGTGGAGTGCAGGTGGGCATACGCTTCCACGGGAGGACACACATGGTAGGCTGCCCACACCCACACAAAGGAAGGAGTGGGGTTGGAGATGGAACTGCAGTTGGCCTCAGCTTCTGGGTGGTTGGATGGAGGCTTTTTGTTCCAGGTCTCCATCACTTTCTCTGGACACCCACTATGGAGGTGATTACTTTGCTATCACGGAATGGATTTTGGCTGTGAGTCAAGAAGAGCTCTTGTTTCCCAGCTAAACGATGGCAAATCAATTTGAGGTCTTGGCTGGAGCTGCTGATTAGGGCTGGCAGCCAGGGAGCCTGGGGCTGTCTGAGCCAAGTCAGGGCTCAGCTACTCTATGGGAGGAGGTAGTAAGTATGAGTTGAAGGCCAGTGTTGGGTCCAAGAACCCAGTGTTCTCATCCAAGGCTTGGGGGGGAGTTATAATCTCAATTTATTTATAACCACAACATTAATAGTCTTTATGCTTGCTTATTTGTTTGGGATAGGGATTTACTAGGCAGCCCATACTGGCCTGGGAACACATTATGTGGCCTTAGCTGACCTTGAACTCACAATTTTCCTGCTTCAGGTTCCTGAATACTGGGATTACAAGCTTGAGCCACCATGCCTGATGAAGATCTATAGTATTCATAGTCTTAGATATCATGTACTGAGAAGCTGATATGCCTGGCCTTGGCCTTTTATTACATTTTGTGGCTAATTGGGCATCACAGGCCTTATCCTCTTGTAGTGCAACTCCTAAGAGGTGAAACGCAATATCCAGTGTTGAATGGCTCCCAAGTTCCAAACAAGGCTTCCTGGGGAAAAATCCAAATGTTTTCTCCTGGTGCTTTAGCTGTGTGCTGTTTTGCACATACAGACTCTGGGCTCCCATGAGTCTGGCAGATGCAAGTGTAAAGGTAGGCCTGACTTAGATTATGGACACAGGAAGGCCTCTAGGGGAGGGTTTGCTGAACAGAGAAGGGGATGAGGAGACTGCTGTAGGAGTAGATCAATGAGGGAATGTTTACTGACTAAGCCTGAAGAAAGATCTGTAAGGTAGGCTGTGAAGTAGGTGGCCTCCAGCACGTCCCAGTCTTCAGCCATCTTCCTTTCTGGGGTCCATGCTGTGTAGAGTCTCTCACATTGAGTCAGAGCTGGTGTTGGAGACCAACGAAAACTACAGAAACATCGGTGTGAATTGAGGCTCTGAAGCTAAGCCCTAAATATTGCAGCTTCCCCTCTTCTCTTGGATGTATCTGTCCTGGGAACGCCATGTTGGGAGGACATTCAAGGGATTCTACAAAGAGGCTTCCCCGGCAAGGAGACCTGCTGACAGCCAGAGCTGTCACAGCTGTGACTTAGCCATCTCGGAGGTGTATCATCTGGACACACCTGGGCAGTCGAGTCTTCAGGTAAGATTGTAGCCCAGGCTGCCATCTTTGCCGGTGTTGTGTGTGTGTGTGTGTGTGTGTGTGCGCGTGTGCGTGTTTGCGTGTTGAGACAAGGTCTATGTGGCCCTGTCTGGCCCTGAACTCAATATGTAGCACAGGCTAGACTCAAACTCAGAGCTCCTCTAGCCTCTGCCTCCTGAGTGTTGGGATTAAAGACATGCACCAACACTCCCAGGGTTTCAGGCTGCTGTCTCGATGGTCACTTAATGATAGATCCCCATGTGGATTACCAGGACACCCTTTCCAGAGTTCATGGCCCAAAAGAAAAACTAATGCTGATTGAAGCTGATAAACTTGCGGATCATTTGTTATATGGCTACTGATAAATAACTATAACACATTGCTATCATTTTAAGATACAAGAGGAATTACTGAAGGAGAAAGTTATTCTCCATCATCCTCTTGGCTTGTTTTGTGTCTTCAGGAAAAGTAACACAACTTTGAAGCTTCTTTTTTCTCATGTGTAAGGTGGGAATAATGCTGACCTCATAGACTGCTTTCAAGATAGGCCATGCATTTAGTGCCATCAGCTCTTGTGGATGGCATAGAGCAAGTGTTTACCAGGTAGAGAATGGGGGTGGTGGTCTCCCTTTTCCTCCATAGCTTATTATATTAACATGACCATTACACAGACAGAGTCATTCCGAGTTTGTCTCACAGTAAGTGAATCAGGGAATTTGTGTAATCAAGAGCTGAAAAGCCCTGGGCCTGCCCCAAGATTGGATAGATGGATGGATGGATGGATGGATGGATGGATGGATGATGGAATGCTTTGTGTCTGGAGACCAAGATGGTGAAACCAGATCTCATACAACCTACTGAGCCTAAAATTTTTGTCATCTCTATGCTTGGAGCTGGGGATACCCTGCCCGAGCTCACACAAAGAGGAAGGACTGGAGAGAGCATTTATATTCGGGTCAGCATGCATGCAGAGGCTGGGTGTGAGAGATGTCTCCAGCTGGAGGAGCCTAACTGAGAAAATATTGTCTTCAGGCAGTATCAAATCATCTCTCAGATCAGGCAAGAAACCCCAATTAATTACAAGTGCTAAGTGAATGGTCTAGAAGCTGGGCTTTGCAGTCAATTAGTGAGATATTGTAGGAGGTTTCATTAACCCTCTACCTCCTGGCAGTTTTTGGTTTATAGAAAGAAGGGAGCTTTTGAACTAGAGTGAGTTCCAGGACACTGTGGGGTACAAACACTAGAGTACCCCAGCCAAGGGCAGCACAGAGGGAGCCCTGAATGCGCAGGAGGATGTGTTTGACTTTAATTCCCCTGTCTACTCTAGGCTTCTTGACCTCAAGACCTTTTGAACCTGTGGTGAAGTCAGTGGTCAACGTCCTTCCCATCTGGGGTGCTAGACCATGCAAAATGCCATTTGTGCTTCCCATGAGTAAGCCAGCCCAGCATGGAGCACAGACTATTCAGTGGACCCTACTCAGGTACTCAAACCCAGGACACCCAAACTCATGACCTTCCTCCAAACTTGACAGCATCCGCTGTGTTCCATATCCCGGGGAGTTCTACCATCCAAGGCAGAGACACGGGTCCTGGTCTAGATGCCTCCCTCCTCCATGCTCTGCACATGTGGTCCCGTCCATCTGCTTTCCCATGCAGCGCTTCATTCTGCTGCTTTATCACACTCTCTCATCACTGGCAAAGATCAGGCTGTGTCTCTTTCCACCACGACACTGCGCTATCTCCTCCCTGGGTTCTGGGTTTCCAGCCTGGTACCCCCAATCGGAAAAGACATCCCTCTGCTTATATCTCAGTTCAGCCCCCTTCAGTGGCTCCTGGTGGCCTGCAGGTAGAGCCCAAGTTCTACTGCTTGGCACCACATTTGCTATGTGCGGACTCGGTTTTCACCGACAGCTCAGCCAGCTCCGACCGACACCTCTCACCCTTTCTTGCTCTTCCGTACCTCCTGTATGGAGCCATTTTTGTCCCCACACCCCCTTTGCCTTCGTTGTTGGGACCTGGGGTGCTCTCATTCCCCACTAAGTTGTCCCCCCCCCCCCCCGATTTTAGATCCTTTTTAGTTGTTGCTTCCTCCAGGGAGCCTTCACCAAAGGCCTAACTATACTGGAGTGATTGGATATGCTGTGGTGGGCAATTGGTCTGTCTCTTCCTTGGCAGGTAGTTTCCAGCTAGGTTGGGCGGTGTGGCTGATGATCTTGGTGCCTAGCACAGTGCCAAGCACATAGCAGAGGTTGATTTAACTAAGAGGACTGAGATGCTTGGGAGAGAAAAAAACCTTCAGGGTCCAAACCAGGAGGGTGACACTGCTTACCTACCAGGGCACAGGTGCACTGGGACCCACTGTAAGAGAGGAGAGGAGCATTGACTGTCCCCGAGTAAGCTACCACAAAGCCAGGTTCGGGACAGTGTCTTGTGTGACTGGCAGAGTCCACTGCTTTTGAAGTCCTCATTCTCTGTCTTTCCCATGGTCTGGGCCTGAACTTTGTCTTGCAGAACTCCACAGCACCCAGTGCTCCTTTGTGAGACACCATTATCTCCCGAGGCTCTGTCTGCAAAGGTCTGAGGAAGGGAGGTTTGGGCTCAGTCCCCAGTTTGGAGCTCAGCCCTGCTGCTGTCACTTTGGTGCAGTGTAGGAAGAACTTGTAATTGCTTCTAGCCAACAGCACACAGCACATCCTTCTGCAATTAGGTGATACAACATTGTGCCTTCCATTTTGCTAGCAGACTCAGCTAGAGTTATCTGGGCTTGCACACTGGGGTAGAGCAAGCTTCATATTGCGAGCTGCCTCAATGGAGGGGCCCACATGGCAAGGAACAGAGGACATTCTCCAGCCAATATCCACCAATTGCATCCCTCTAGCAACTGTGTGACCTTGGGAGTGATCCTTGCTCAGCTGAGCCTTCTGATGAGGACCCCAGCCCTGGTGTGCACTTTGCTAGCATCCTCTTGAAGACTTAAAAGCAGAGAATCCAGTTAACCTTGTGCCCAGACTCCTGACCTGTCACAGACACTGGGAGGTAACAAATTTGTTGTCTTTACCGAGATTGCAGTTGTAGGGGAGATGTGTGTATTCACACACCTCAAACAGGCTTTCCAATGCTAGTCGAGGAGTGCTTGGCGCTCAATGAGAAGGGCATGCATGCAAAACTCTACATGCTCCTTATACCCGTGAAGGTTAGAATAATTATTATCATTCCATTTCCCTTGTGAGAAGATGCTCACTGGGGTTAAGTATCTTGCTCAAAATCGCTCTGCTGGGCAGCAGCACTCATCTGAATGCTCAAGGCTTTTATTGCAACACAAAGCCATGATGTTTTGTGCTCTGTGTGCATGGTAACAGACTCTGCTCTGGCCAAGAGACAGGCAGCTCTATCAGTGGGCTGTGCAGAGGGGTGTGGCATGAGCTAGATCTTGAGAAGCATGAGGATTGCCAGGGTTATGAGGAGGGGCAAGGGTTAATTTATGCAAATGTGATGTAGCCTTGAATAGGGGGCTGGATACTCTTGGAACACTGAGGTGTGTGTGTGGTTCTGACTTGGAAGGTTGGAATTACGGGAGTCAGCAAATGTGTTGTGGTATTGATTGGGGGGCTGGATGCTCTTGGAACACTGATGTGCATGTGACTCTGACTTAGCAGGGTTGTACCACACAGGGCCGTTTTGATCATCGGGATTGTGTCCGCCAAGTAGATCCCATCCTGTAGGCAGGTGGAAGGTGCTGGGTATGGGGTGACATGCTGACATTTGCATTTTAGATAGACTCTCTAGCTGGGGCTGGGGGAAGGATGGAAAGAAGGGAAGAGTCAGAACAGTAGTGGGGTCAGACCCATGTGTGACAATGGGGAGTTCTGAGAAGCCAGAGAGAAACGGGCCTCACTGTAGGCTGGTCTGAAGTGGGGGATGGAGGGGAAAGGGTCTCATCCTGAGTCCTAACAAGCTGTGTCTGTGTCCAAGAGGGTTGCTGAGTGCTGTTCTCTATGTGTTCCCAGCCTCCCAGGCTCAGAAGAGAGTAGATCTGAGTTGTGGATTAACTACTGGCAGGCATTTACCCTTCTACTGTGTTCATGGTATTCTCAGGGTGCCACACCTCAAGGGGCTGGTGGAGGAGGGGCAGCCTAGGATAGGATTCGAGGGTCAGCCTGCACAACCCTCCCCCTGGGGTTGTAGAGTTGGCTTCCAGAGGTAGAGTGATCCTGGAACCTGAGCCAGCTCTGACTTTGGCCTCCTTTGATTTTGGAGGTCATTTTCCCAGTGTCCTGGCCAGAAGCCGGACATACGACATAGGGCATTTTGGGCTATTTTGAGTTGTCTGTGTTGGTTGTCTCCTGTTATGGGTGGTGCTAATGGACAGAGAAAGGTAGACAGATGGAAACTGCTGTACAAGGTTTTTTCTTTGTTGTCATGGTTGGTTTTGTACATCTTAGCATTTGCATCATACAAAGTGGGGAGCACAGCCATGGCTTTTGGTCAGATTCAAGGGAGTGCAGGGGCGTGACCCTCCCCTCCCCCAGATACTGACACATTTAAAGGAAGCAGAGCAACAAGGACAGAGCACAGTTGTGGGAAAGGGGTCCCCCCCCCATGAGCAGGATGGTCCATCTCACCTGGGTCTCAGTAGAACTCCCCACCCCCATCCTGGGGCCAGGAGGCGCGCCTCTCTTCTCTCCTTGGTGAAAAGGGTAGGGCAACAGGAATGGGGAACAGAGCAGGGACATTTGCTGGGAGGCATACCCTTAGGCCTGGGATATATCCCCCACAGGAGCCAGTCTGACCTCTAGGCCTCCCAGTACAGTCAAAGGCTGGCTAAACCTTAGAAAGATGTAACAGGGTACTGTGGGTGGCAACTTTGATAGCTAGGCGCTAGCCCCTGGGGCCGGAGATCCCATGCTATCCTTACTGCAGCCACAGTCTAGAATGGCTGCCTTGCCCACAGCTACCCATGTGTGGTGGGGCCCTGGGCTGCAGCACTCTCTTTCTGCCCCCTCATTTTCTCTCTCTTACATGCCTGGGATGGCCTGGAGACCTCTCAGTCCCACTGAAGGAGGCACTCATGAAGCTTCTCTGTCAAGGACTCTCTTTCCAGTGCTTTGGTGCTGATGTGGAGGATACACACTTTGGAAACCTCGTGCCTGTCACCTCCACAGAGATGCAGAGAATTTCTTTCTTCCCTCTGATGGTGAGGCTCCAGTGCAGGTGTCTGGTGGCTTTCCCCAAGAGTGCACATGCCTATGTCAGCATTGCCCCTCGTTCTACACCTAGCCACTTACCACGCTGCGTGTGCATGTGTGTGTGCATGCATTGTGCATGTATGCATGTGTGCATGCGTGTGTGCATGCATGTGCGCATGTGCATGCCTGTCCATGTGTGAATTCTGGAGCCTCCTTTCAGTATGTCACTTGCATGTTACATTTCAGCATGATGTGCTCATCTGTTCCTTCTGTGGGCCACACACACACCTCCTGCTCTAGGCACATCAGGTGAACAAACATCCTTTACCCTGCTCAAGTGTTCAAGTTCTGTCCTCCCAAGAGTGCCGGACGTAGGATTCTTTATGGGTTACCCATTGTTTTCTCTCCATAGTCAGGTCTGTGTCACAAGTGTCAATCTTTACGCCCCCTGGGCTTTGTGTGGGTGGAACCAGGTATATACCAAGTTGAAATTCTCTCTCTTGCCTGCACCCCCCAAAGACCTCAACATCTGTTGTCTGGGCGTGGAAAAGAGGAGACTTGGACCTAGACTAAGCCAGCTCAGCCTGAAGGGCTGTGGGTGGAGATGAAAAGCCCGTAGCTCACTCTGGGTATCCAGAGGAGCCATGGAAACTACCAAGGACATATTAAACCCCAATACACCAGTTTGAGGATCTGGATTCCCTCAGGCCCATGCGGGTTATCTGGTGTGGCTGGGTTCTCTTGCTTATTGTCAGGTCCCTGGGTCTCGATCTCTACTACCCATGTGGTGCTCTGTGCCCTGCCGTCACCTTTGACATCTAAGGATCCCTGTCAAGGGGAAGGCCTTTCTTAACACTGGCTCCATCCCTGTGTTTGGGTGGGAGTCTTACTCAGGGTTTAGGGAGGTCTGGGGCCCCTGGCCTGGTCCCTGCCTGTCTCTGGCCCAGGACCCCAAGGCTCTTGAGAATGACCATCCTGCCCAGGATAGAAGACAGAAACAAGCAGACAACAGGGTTGCAAGATGGCTCCCCATCACAGACAAAGACATGAACACTGGTCCCCCTGTGGGATGACGCGGGGGTACAAGGGGGTGGGGGAGAAGGGTAAGTCCCAGGAGCTGGAGCTGCCGAGGCCCTGCTCCTCAGAGAAGGGACAGACCAGGGGACTTTTCTGGTTCCCTAAACATATGGATTGTTTAGTCTCCTCTGGAAAGTATTGCGGTCTAACTGATATGGCTTTAACTATTGGAAACGGACAGGAAGACACATGTCTTCTCAGAAATAAAAGCAAAAGTTGACTACAATGGAAAACCTGCAGAACACAACGGGGCCAGTAGGGCAGAGGCTTCAGGAGTGGGCGAGTCGCCCCTCCTGGGCCCCTGCCTTCGGGACAGGCCCTGCTGGGGGCCCGGCATGGCTTCCTGGGGTGCTGCCTGGGTCTGTCCCAGTAGAATTCTGAGGACCTCAGGCAGGAAACCCCCAAGGGTAGAAGGACTCTAGGCCAAGGGTAAGGTCTCCTGTCAGATGTGGTCACCTGTGACTAAAGGTCTAGGGTTGGGAGGGGGCATCTTACTCTGGTTCTTGCTGTCCACGCACAGAGTTTCACATGTAACTGCCTGTTTTAGATCCACACACGCGATCACCAGCCTTGGCCCATCTGACAGTTCTCGCAAATACGCGTTTCTGCCTCTAACATGTAACTGTCACTCTTGACACACATGCCGTTTTGAAAATACATGCATATACAAGCTAACACATGCAATCTTTAAACACAGCGATGGCTGGCACACACTGAGAACATAATTGAAACTCAGGCACACCACAGCCCACAAACACATACACACATTGTACATCATATGAGCAACCTCTAACACAGAGGTATGATGACTAACACACACACATGCAATCTCAAGACACCACATTCTAACTGTTCATGGATGCATGATGGGCTTGCCATACATTACTGGTGTGTGTGTGTGTGTGTGTGTGTGTGTGTGTGTGTGGACTCACACATTCTTCCCTCTTTTGCTCTCCCCCCTCCCCCGTCCCTTCTCCATTTCTACACAAGTCACAGAGCAGGCAGCCTCAACAATGCGGGATGTGACGATAGATGGCAACCCTACACATCCCAAAGGAGAGCCGATTCTTGGCCAGTGGGATGCATGGACAGTCTTGTCAGGTGAGAATTGGCTTTTCCCCAGCTGCTTGGGGCTTTGACCAAGAAGGGTCCTCCTGGGGACAACGGGGGCTTGGAAGCACATGGACAGGACATGGAAGGGAGAAAGAAGGGTGGATAGGAATGGGGGCAGTTTGGCTGTACCAGTGACAGGTTCTATGGCACAGACCATCACTGCCCGATGGCTCCAAGTATTTTCTGGGGGCCTGGGCAGCCCCTTGGCTGGGCAAACTGGGGCCTAGCCTGGCAGTGGGGTCCCAGGGCCTAAGTCAGATAAGGGAGAATAAGGGGTTGCCTTGCCCTAGGCTCCTCCACAGATGTGCTAAAGTCCAAAGAGGATCCGTTTGGAGGGAGCAGCTTGGCGGGGCCGTGCAGTGTTAGGGAGGGGTTGGGGAGGGGTGTGCTCCTGGGTGGGCATCACCAGGAAGAGGGAAGAGGACAGCCCAAACCTCTTGCCCAGACTCTAACCTGGCCAGACCCAGCTAGAGCCTCTCAGGGCAGGCTCTCTTAGGGAAGGCTCACTGTGAGCAGGGTTCCTCAGAGCCAGGCCACTCAGTGCCTCTGCCCTGACCTGGACTCCCACTGGGGATTCAGAGGCCAATGGCCAGCATGCTGGGCAGGGCTGGAATGTGTCATTACTTTGGCTGGCTGGGGACAGTGGCCCTCCTGGCAGTGGGGAGCATGAAGGAATGTATGGGGCGTTCACCACACTAGCATAGACCTTGGCCGTCTGCAGGGGCACCCAGTGCCTTTGGTTCTGGGTTCAATGCCCCTGCCGGAGTAAAGCTGTTTGGGAGTGAAGCGGGGCTAGAAACCCTGGGATGAAGGGGGCGTGAAGGAGGCGGCCCTGGCTAGGGAGAGGGGGCAGAGGCCAACTGAGGTTTTCCCCTTTGGAACTGATACTTAACTGAGTAAAAAGAAAAGAAAGACTAACAACAAAAAGTCAGAATGTGGACGGGGCAGGGGGCTGGGTTACTTCTTGAACATGTCCTGCAGTGGCCCGGGCAGATATTTGAGCACTGTGTCCAGGATGCTCTCTTCTTCCTCCTCTTCCTCATCCCCACATCCTGCAGGGATGGCTTTCTTAGGTCGGGTCAGGCTTCCCTCACAGGCCTGTTCCAGAGCTGCCTTTTCCTCTGCCTCCTTCTCTTCTTTCTTCTTCAGCCCATACTGGGGAAGAGAGAGTGGAGTTGAGTCACAGGACGGAGAGGGTTAGCTTTCTCACTCGTTGAGACTTGAGGAATGTGTCTCTTTAGCATTTTAAACTCTCCAGGAAAGCCGCCTTCCCTGGAGAACTGACCCCAGTCCTTAGTAGATGACTAACACAAAAGACTATACCTCAATCCTGGTGGTGGCGCTTGCCTTTAATCCCAGCACTTGGGAGGCAGAGGCAGACAGATCTTGGTTAGTTCAAGGCCAGCCTGGTCTACAAAGTGAGTTTCAGGACAGCCAGAATCATTATACAGAGAAACACTGTCTCCAAAAACCAAACCAAAACATAAAAAAAAAAAAAAAAAAAAAAAAAAAAACCATACCTCAGTTTCTTTTTAAATTATCACGTACGGCTAATACCCCTTTGCCCTTTTGGAATCCTCTGCGTTCTGAATACTGAATGCCTTTCTATGTCCTGAGGCACATTTTTGCCTCTGACTGAGACTGACTGCAGGCTCCTTGGGGTATTACTTTGCAGCATGATGCTATTAGACAAGTGCTAAATGTATGACGTAGGGTAGAGCTCCATACCTGTGGCCAAGGCACTATGGACAGTTTCTTTAATATCTACAGATTCTGAATTCCTCTTATATTTGCTCTCGGGGGCTCTGGCAGGGATGCTGGGCCTGTTTCATAGTCGCATTTCCTGTGTGCTTATATAGTTATGCACAATCCGTGAGGGCGTGTTCCAAAGACACTCATTTTCCTGGTGAGAGCGAGGCTCAGAGAGAACGAGGTCTAAGATGAGAGCTGGGATTCAGGGGAGTCGGAGACGGGCTTTCAGGGGGTGCTCACCTTGTCTCGGATCTGCTGCCGGACCTTCTCACGCTCGGCTTCCATGCGCGCATGCTTGGCTTTGCGCTCTTCCTCCTGCTGGCGCAGGGCCTCCTGCCGTTCCTCCTCCTTCTTCTGCGCATCAGGGTCCTTCTCCTCCTCTCCCCCCAGCATCTTCCCCATGTCCTTGGTGGCCCCTACAGGGATGTGGAGTGGTCAGGGGAAGGAGAGGGTGGTCAGTTGGGGAGAGAAGCCAGGTGGTTGGAGGTTCCCTTCCTCCTGGGTCAAGGGTGCGTGGGGGAAGTTGGTGGGGCTCACCTCCAAGGGCTTGTTTCATGACAAAGTCCATCCTGCAGGCTTTGGTTAGTGCTTCCTAGCCCGTGGATGAATTTGCATTCAACGCTCCTGGCTTCTGCCTCTGGGAAATGAGCCCACCTGCAAAAGAGGATGGAGAAGGGGATGATGGAAAGCTCTCTTCCCAGGCAGGGTGGTAGGCCTACTTTTGTTCTCACAGGGCATTGCCAGTTGACGATAAGGCTCAATGCTCTGTTAGGAGGAAAGAAGAGATGAAGGGATGTATTTACTGATCATGGACCAGTCATGGGCACACAAGCAAATAGCTTCTGGATCCTGTCTTACATTATTTTAAAAGAAGATTTATTTATTTTTATTTTGTGCATTTGAGTACTTTGCCTGCACGTAGATATGTGCACCGTATGAGTGGAATTCAGAAGAGGGCGTCATATCTCCTAGAACTGGAGTTAGGGATGATTTTGAGCCACTATGCTGGGTGCTGGGAATAGAACCTGGGTCCTCTGCCAAAGCAGTATGCACTCTCAAGCTTTGAGCCGCCTCTCCAGCCTGGTTTCTGTTTTAAAGCCTTTATTTTGAACATATTGTTTCTAATGTGATCGAAGCCAGCATAGGAATGAGACTGGAATTCGGGCTAGGAAGAGCTGTGTTTTAATGGCATCCTCATTCATTATTTGTCACGTGACCTTCGACAAGTGACACCCTTTCCTCACAGTGTCAGTTTCCCCTTTCCTGAAATGGAAGTGAGTGGCAGAGTCTAGGCTGCCACAGAGAGCAGAGGGGACACTCACCAAGCAAATGAGCATGCATTAGTGTCCCAGAATATCAGAGGTGCATGAAAAAGAAGGTATAGCAGCGTGAATAGGAACCTAGCCAACTCTGGAAATTAGAGAAATAAATTATCTGTTATTGTAGCACACACACACACACACACACACACACACACACACACGGTTTGTGTTTTATAGCTTAATGTTGATTTTTATTTTGAATTACATACGAGGGCATTGGGGACATTGCCATCTTGGCACTTCTGGCCTTTACAGAGTGAGGTCCTTGTAGGCACGCTGCTAATCTTAGTTCCTCTACCCTCCTCCCTAAATTAGTGATTTTCAGTTTTTATTATATTTTTTATTGTTGTTTTGTTGTCTCAGAAGATTTTCTCCAAATGAAGTCATAATTGGAATGCAGAATGTGTGAGAGCATGGCTGACCTGATGGTAGCAGAGGGGTCTACAGGTCTGAGCATGGGGCTCTTCCTTCCGGAACCCCCACACCTCTGAGAATTGACCCCAGGGCTCCAACTTAGAGGTCTCCTGTTTTAATTGTTGGGTTGTACTGATTCTTTAAAAATGGTTTTAAATGTTTATTTTAACTCATAGGTGTGGGCTTTTGTCTGCATACCCCATGTGTGCCTTCCACAAGAGGATATCAAAAGCAGAGCGGTGGTGGTGCACGCCTTGAACCCCAGCACTCAGGAGGCAGAGACAGATGGATCTCTGTGAGTTCGAGGCCAAGCTGAATCTATAGATCGAGTTCCAGGACAGGCTCCAAAGTTACAGAGAAACCCAGTCTCAAAACAAACAAAACAAAACAAAACAACAACAATAACAACAAAGAAGGTATCTAAGCCCTTGGCATTGGAGTTACAGATGGTTGTGAGCTAACACGTGGGTGCTGGGAATTGGGAATTGAACTTGGGACCTCTGCAAGAATAGCAAGTGCTCTTAATTCCTGTGCATCTCTCCAGCCCAAGATTTATTTATTTATTTATTTATTTATTTATTTATTTATTTTATTGTTTTTTCAAGGCAGGGTTTCTCTGTATTGCTTTGGAGCCTGTCCTGGAACTAGCACTGTACCCAGGCTGGCCTTGAACTCACAGAGATATGCCTGACTCTGCCTCCCCAGTGCTGGGATTAAAGACATGCGCCACCAATGCCCGGCTGTTATATTGATTCTTTAACAAACAAGACAGCTGCCAATCTCTTTGTTCTGTGTGGCTACATCTATGAACTGTCCTAAATGCCATGTGGGTTGGAGGTTAACTGGGACTAGGCCTCCCCAGTCCCCAGGGCCTTTCATCTCTTATAGACTTCATTAAGTCTCTATTACTTTCTAGGAAGGAAAAAAGGGTTCAGGGAAATGATGGCAGAGAGTTTTACCAGGCTGGTTATTTCAACAAAGTTGAATGCTGGGCCCCAGGCTATTTGTTGATGGTCTCCCCCTCATTTCTTTCAAAGTGAGAGATCACTAGCAGTCTGTGAGTTTTCATAATAAGGGACCTAAGACTGTATCTATAAGATTAGATCACTTAATGGGTTGTTTTTGGTGGAGAAAAATCATAATGTACTAGATGAAAAAGTTCCCAGGGTTTTGGCATCAGACATAACTGGTGAAAAATTCTCGACTAGGACCAAGTCTGTGCCAGAGCTAGCTCGTTTCAGGTGGGGATGTATTTCAGTGATCTTTGCACTCATATTTAAAGGAGAAAAATTTGGGTCAAGTGCCTGGAGATGTGGCTGAGCTTAGACAAATGGCAACCATTGCTGACCACGTATTTATGGAACGACACTAAGTCTAAGGGGAACACAGGCTTTCCAGTGAAGTTGAGAGAACCCACCCTGACCCTGAAATCTGAGTCTGAAGGTCGCTCAGCTCTGTTGAAATGTTTCTCATTGATTTTAGACCTCGGGAAAGGACTTAATTTCTAAGAACAGGGAACCAACCGTGAACAAATTGAGTGATTTCAGGAACTCTTGAGTTTCTACGCAGTGTTTACACAGAGCTTCAAGACTTGCCAGGTGGTAGTGGAAGACGCAGGACTCTAATTTGAGATGATTCAAATTGGAAGGCAGGACACCTGGGCGGTAGCTCAGCTCTGTCCCCGACTTGCTGCAGGGCTCTCTGGGCACCAGATGCTCTCCCACAGCCTTCCCCAGTACCTCGGCTGAGGCACCGCCTGGATGTTTAAATGCTGACCTATGTGCGGCACCCACAAAGGCTTCCCTTCCTGGTTCTCTAACGCACCCCCCCCCCTCCCACGTCTTCTAGCCTGTTTCCTCATCACTCCCTGTTCCTTACTGGCTCATGTTTCACTTGATCCTCAGACTCTGGCCTCAGCCCCTGCTTCTGTTTCTTCTGCCAAATTTCTCTTGGCGGGGGTTTATTCAGACTAGAGGCCTTCCTTATTGATTGCTGACATAGATGACACCTAGACCTCTTACCTGGACTTTAGATCCCTGTATTTACTCATGCAGCAAGCATTGACAACCTACTGCGTGTTAATCAGTATCTTAGACACTGAAGATGTAACAATGAATTAGAGAGGCAAACCTGTGCGGTGTCTGTGAGTGCGTGCATATGGAGAAATGCACACACACACACACACACACACACACACACACACACACACACACAATGAGATGATGCATTTGGGTCCTCCTGGGTGTTCTATGGACGCTACTCAAATGCAATACTCCATGCATCAGCAATTACCTCCTTATCTGGACACTTTTACACTCATGCATACATTCAGTCGCGGTCTTCACTGCTTCCCCATCTTCAAAATACATCCATTCCAGGACCGAATCTTCTCAATGCTTATATCTCTATTGCTCCAGGAGGGTCCTAAGTAATTCTCAGGATTACTTAGCTGGACTTTTTTGAGTCTATTCCAAAGTCCTGTTGTTCAGTCTGAGTGTGGCGCTCTTATGTGTTGGGCAGTCTCTTTGCTCATACGGTTGAGATAGTCTAAGTGATGAAGCTGCTCCTCACCCCAGCCTCTTAACAGGAGACCCTCCAGGGCAAGCCCTTGCTTCCAGGGAGACAGCTCTTTGAAACTAAGTCTTCTTTATAAAAGGAGGGCTCCAGGGCCAGTTTGAAGGTTAGAAATCATCCGCGGGAGGTGTTTGTCACGTGACAGGTGCTCAGTAAAGGAAAGCTATTATTAAAGTGATTAATGAAGGCGATTGCACACACCTGCAACATCCCCTCCCCTTGCTCCAGGGAACTCCCTCCTCCTAGAGGAAGCCGACCTAGAGTTTTCTCTTTGCACCTCTTCCTTTAGCCATGAATCACCACACATTCCTAAATCTTTGGTGCCCTTTTTCTAGTCTCTTGGGTCTCCTTCCTTTTCCAACCCTTGCCTTGAACAATGCCCTTCTTTGACTCTCTGCCCTCTACTGTGCCAGAGTCCACACTCTGTGCAGCTTCCTCCTCATCTCCCGGTGAAGCTCTACTGCTGCTGATATTGGCTGTCTTAGCACACAGCCCAGAAGCTGCCTTAATTAGCGTGCTAGGAGACCTATGCTTGACCAGGAGTGTTCACAGCCCTCTGCCTCCTCTACTTTTGTAGCATTTGATGCTGATCACTACACCCTCCCCCTAATTTCAGCCTTCTCAGATCTGAATTCCATGACACAGCAATCTTGTGGTTTTCATTCTCCCCAAACAGGTCCCCTTTCTCTCTTTTGCTGGTCCCCTTCCTTCTCCAGGCAAACTCCCCATTCTCCTTCCTTCTGCTCCTTCCATGGAAGCCTCCCATCTGTGCCTACTGATTTAGGATCCTTAGTTAGCCACATACACACACGCACACACATCTTTCTCTCTAAAGCCTGCAGATTTTTAACTCTCTGCTGTATAGCATTACACATGCCATTTCCAATCCAATTTCTGGACGATTAATCCCACCCTTGCTGGGTTCCCTTCTCGTCCTCCAGCACGGCTTGTTTAAATTCCTTCAACCAAAAACCCCAGCCAGTATTTCTCATCCGTACACAGGCACTCACTGTATTATTTGAGTACCTGCTGTCTACCAGGCACCGAGGAAGAGAACAAGGGCATTCTCCAACACTGGTTCTCACAGCCTTCAGTTAACTGGGGAGGTAGAAACTGCCTAGCAGAATATGAGATCTGGTGACTATGATTGAGATAGAGGCACAGGGAAGAATTCTGGACACTGCTCACCCCACCTCCTCCCTCCTACTGCTTACATGTCTTGGTTCATGGCTCGGTCCTCTAGCTCTTGCCTATCTTAATGTGACCCTCAGATTAATCTTCCTAAAAGGCACATGTAAACCTATCACCCTGCACTGGCTTCCCATGGCCTTGTTAAACTTACCACAGTCTGTGCTCTAACCTTCAAACCCTGCAGCTAAGCATCTGCCATAATTCTCTGCCTCCCGTTTCTCACCTCTTGTACATGGCTGTGTCTTAACCAGACCCCCGACACTCACTTCCATCTCCACTCAAGGCGGGGTGATCTGGGCATACTATTCCCACATCCTTAGAGCCCCTTAACCTCATCTCTGCTAGGTCAGATATTGGCACTACTTGACTTAATGTTTTCTCATGTGTAAAATGGAGACAGTTGATGCCGCGTGCAAGGCCTGCCATGAGCACTGAGATTATGCAAATCAAGTGTCTAAACCGGTGTCTGGCATGTGGTAAACATCCTCATTGTCACCATAGCCATCCACAACAGCAGCAGCATTAACTTTCTGAGACCCTTTGCCAACACTGCTCCCTCCATGCAATTCCCCAGGTCTCCTTGACAAGATAGGATGGATGCTTGCCTTTTAATGATCTAAGGCACTTTCTAGTACAGTTTTGCTGCCTCTTACTTATGTTCTGTCTGTCTGGGTCTCCTTCCTTTGTTATCACAGATGCTTTTCTGTTGCCTGTGCCTTACTCATTTCACCTACCCGTAGAATCCCCACAGGGTATCCTTAGCATGTTTGGTCAGTGGAATTTAATGGTGTGTGCATGGGCTCAAAGCATGAGCCTGCACGTCTGATTCTGAGCTTTTTAGACACTGGGTTGTGTGCCTGTGTGCGGACATGTGCCAGTAACACACACACACACAAACACACTCAAATACACACAAACACACACGCACGCACGCACACACACACACACACACACACACACACCGGTGGAACTGGAAGAGGTCCTGTGGATTGTGTACAGTTGAGGATTAGGGCTTTGCCGCCAGGAGGCGCTCCTCAGCGGCTTCGGAAAGCTGCCGTCTGTCTCTGAGCGGGAAGGGTGCTGGTGGGGGTGGAGGCTGCTGCTGCTGGTGGGGTGTTGGACTGGGGAAGGAGAGGGGGAGGTAGGCTGATGCAAAGTCATGATGTCAGTCACGGAAGACCCAGGGCAGGCCATCACCTTCCCTTTGCCCCCCCCAAAACCACCACAGTCAGTCCCAGCCTGCTCCAATTCCGTCGAGTCCCAGGGACCTGGACCCTTCAGTCTGACAAGCACACTCGAGAACCTGCAGTGTTTGTCTATGAGGCTGTTTTTCTGATTTTTATGATTGGAGTACGGGCTACATTCACAACTCAATTCAACATTCAGCAATTCAGTTGCTTTTTTTGCAAGGGACCCCACGCTAATGGTGGTGGCCAAGACAGGGCATCTCCCTCACTTCCACATCCCACACCCCTAGAAGCAAGACATCTTGTGGGGAGAAGAGGCAGCCAAGGATGGGAGAGAGTAAGGAATGGCTGGGTCATGAAAGTGGCGGGGAGCTTCCCCTTTCAGAAGAGAGGGTAGGTTCCCAGGAGCTGCTCCCCGGGCCTTCATGGAGACCAGCACTCGCCGCAGC
Organism: Phodopus roborovskii; assembly: GCF_943737965.1. Lineage (NCBI taxonomy): Eukaryota > Metazoa > Chordata > Mammalia > Rodentia > Cricetidae > Phodopus > Phodopus roborovskii. The sequence continues at coordinate 8,711,772 of NW_026126482.1, forward strand.
TCTGTCCAGGGGCTTTCAGTTGGCCACTGCGTGTCCCCTTCCCCCAACACACACCTCTCAACCCCGAGACCCAGACTGATATTAAACTTTGATGTGGAGGGGGCAGTTTGAGACTGAGACCGAGTCTGCGACTCCCACACGGGCTCGAGCTGCCCAACTGCGGTCCTGCGGGAAGAGGACAAATAGTCCCCTGCCCCCCACCGACGTGGGCACTCCTCTCTCCAACTAGCCTCTGCCACCCTGAGACTCCCCACCTCGGGAACCGAACTCTAGCCCTGGGGCGGCTCTCTGCTCCCGGAGCAGAGGGGCCAGAGGGCTTCGGGGGGGGGTAGCCACACCCCGAAGTAGCTGAGGACCACGTCCCCCACCCTAGTCTTGGGGGCTCGAAGTTGCTCTCCAGGTTCACTGTGGAGTGTCCGCACTCGGGGCGGTCCGGGCTCCCCGAGCCCCACTGTGGCCGCTCTAGGTGCGCGCCTGCCCACATCTGCCTGCCCACATCTGCCTGTCCTGCGCCGGCACCAACCCTCAGCCGGGCTTCCGCGGGGAGCTGTCCCTTCAGCACCATGCAGAGCGGGCAGGGGCCGCAGTCCCCAGCGCGCCCGCGGTTTTGGGGAGCCCCTCAAAGCCGCACTGCCTGGCTTCCCCACAGCCCCAAGGCCAGAACGGTCCCCTACTGCCCCCAGCCCGGCTCCGCCTCCCCGGCCCGAGGCCAACACCGACCTGGTGGTCCCAGCAACCGTCTAAGCCACTGCAGGGCTCCGGCTGACTCCAGCAGGCGGTGCCGTGTGCTCAGCCAGCTCGCGCCGCCGCCTGGTGTAACTCCGCCAGGCGAGCTGGGGCCGCGGCTGCCGCGGGCGGGCGGATGCTGAAGGCGCCCTCCAATCACACCCCTCAGCCAAGCCCTGACGCCCTACAGCTCCTCTTCCAGAAGGGAAATTCAAACTCTCTCTCTCTCTCTCTCTCTCTCTCTCTCTCTCTCTCTCTCTCTCTCTCTCTCCCACTCTCCCTCTCCCTCCCTCCCTCTCCCCTTCCCTCCCTCTTTCCCTCCTCCTTTTCCTCTCGCTGCCTCCTCCCCATCCTCCCTTCTTCCTTTTCTCCTTTCCCCTTTTATTCTTTCCGCTTTTCCCATTCTCCTTTCTTAATCCCCTTCCTTGTCTGCTGATTCTTGTCGCAGACAGCCCTACCGATCAGCTAGGCTTCTTTCCCAACTCCTGTGTGTCCAAGCTCCAAGAACCACAAGCTTACAGCTTTGGAAGGGTGATGCGGACAACCATGGAAAAGGGCAGAAACCAAAGGAGTTGCCTCTGCATGGAAGCTGCCTTTGACTGTTCTAGGCACGTTTCCCCTTGGGGTGCCCACTTCCCTAAAGGAACCCAGGTTTTAACCTCCTCCTCTCTCTGCTTGCTTGTATCTTGCCTGTGAGCAGCTTCTGGACTGGACAGTCCATTGTCAGATCATTTATGCAGTGCAGTTAACAACCACAGTGTCCAGCTACAGGCTTGCTCCAGAGCCATTAGTGTGCAGGAGAAGGGAGCAAGGTACTCTCTCTCTGCTTTGGACCCAGAAGCAAAGACTCCCATAGAATTGCAGGGGGAACATTAGCTGAGCCCCTCCTGAGTCCTCTGTAGGTCTGTTATCTTTGGAAGAAGATGCAGTCCTCTGGTGGTGTTATTCTAGAAGGCCTTCCTTTCCCTCCTAAACCCAGGGGAGAGAAGGGACTCCAGTGATGGCAGCAACATCAGCTCCATCCTCAGCCTGGCCTCTTCCCCTCTCACACTCCATTCTCTTAGTCTCTCCTAATGAGCCTTTCCATTCTGCCTGTCATCGACTGACTCTCAGCCTCTTCCTTTAATCCAGCCTGGGGTGCAGGGAAATGACTCCAGGGAGGAGGGCCTTGCACCTGGCCTCTGAAAGCTGTGCAGGAGTTCATGCATGCATCAGAGTTGTGTGAAAGTGGAGATGGCTTTTGCTTCTGAAAGGGATGGTTCTCTCCCAGGAGGGAGAGCTGTGGGAGGACAGGATCCAGGGGAGGGAGAGGGTTCACATGCCTAAAAGTGGGGAGCCTCGTAAGTCAGAAGACATTGGTGTGTATAATTTGCTCTCCTGAAGAATCAATCACCTTTGTGAGGTTCACCTCTCCTCTCCCCTTTCAGACTGGGGACTGTGTACAGCGGCAGAGCCCTCTATTTAGCACTGATGGGGCATCAGCATAGCACGTACATTATTTCCTAAGGTGACCGACCTAAAGTGTGTGTGTGTGTGCACGTGTACACATGCGTATGTGTGTGTGTGCACACTCCCGTTTGGTTAGAGTGATTTAGACTTGCCCCTAATGCCTGAAGGGAGTTCTAAGTCAAGAAATCTGACATTCTGTCATTTTGAGAGTGGCAGTCTCCCCTGCCCCCTTCTCTCTGCACATCCTTCAGCAACATGCCCCGCAAGTGGTCTACGGCTACAGCCACAGCAGCAATAGCTGGGTCTTTGCCTTCTACATGGACAGTGATCAAGCGAGGATTAAAATCCAACTTAGGCTTCAGAAAAAGATCCAGCTCAGTCCTGGGCACTGCAGTCTAAGATGGCCTTTGGTCCTGGGCACTGCAGTCTAAGAGGGACTTTGGTCCTAGGCACTGCAGTCTAAGAGGGACTTTGATCCTGGGCACTGCAGTCTAAGGCCTTTGGTCCTGGGCACTGCAGTCTAAGATGGCCTTTGGTCCTGGGCACTGCAGTCTAAGATGGCCTTTGGTCCTGGGCACTGCAGTCTAAGATGGCCTTTGGTCCTGGGCACTGCAGTCTAAGATGGCCTTTGGTCCTGAGCACTGCAGCCTAAGAGGGACTTTGGTAAGCTCCAGGGTATTCGTCTTGTGAAGAGGCTGGTCTGGGGATGGAGAGGTTGAAGGATTTGAGGATGGCTTACTGTCAGGACAGAACTGAGGGGCATTAGTTCTGGAAGGGCTGGTGAGTCTTGCTTAATTGAAATTGACTCAGTTTAACAGTTAGCAAAGTGGATGCTAAGGGTATGCTTGCTGAGCAGATAAATAACCATTGCAAGGGAAGACCAGAACTACTGTTTTTTTTTAATTTTAGCTAATTGATTGATAAATAGTAATTATTTTTACCATTGCTGGAGGTGACCTCAGGGCAATGGGGAAGGTAGAGAGAGGTGGAATGAAGCTCTGAGAGGAAGACCCAGTCCTCAGTGGTGATGTCCATCCATGCCTGTACTTCCAGCTCAGGGCCATTAGCTGCAGTTGGATAAGAAGACCATCCAGGCAGCAGTTACATTTGAATCCAAGCCTATTGTGAGTCTATTAAAGTTCCTCATTATTTGACAGAAACCGAGCCTGGCTGTGGAAATCCTCTGATGAACAGCTTGGTCAAGTTTTGGTTGCTTTATCTGGTCGATCCATTAGGGGTGACTCACATCAGAGCCACGGGTCTCTCCCAGGGACAAAAAGAGGTGGAGAGGGGAGTCCTTTCTCCCTGCTCCATGTAAACAGCCCCGACATGGTTCCCAAATCCTCAGTTATTATTTAAGAAAAGCGGCTGACTGTTGCAAACATCTCCTAACTTCAGTCATGATCTAAGCACTCAAAGGGTCTGAGATGCTCACTTTGGGGCTTTCACACATCACATGTTCCCATTTAATTTCCACAAACCCACATTTTCAAGATGCAGACTTGATACCCAGGAGGAGAAAGTGAATCTTCAGCAGAGCCAGGGTTCCTGCTGATATGGCACTGGACACTGTGGGCCTTGCTTCTCTCCTGATATTCCAACATGCCACAGCCTGTGCAAGTGGGACTTCTGCAGCATGCATACACACATACACACCACACACACATACACACACACATACACACACACCATACACACACAGACCACACACACACACATACACACACCACACACACATACACACACCACACACACATACACACACATGCACCATGCACACACACACACCACACACACACACCACACACACACCACACACACACACACACCATACACACACAGACCACACACACACCACACACAAACACACCACACACACACCACACACACATACAAACACACCACACACACACACCACACACACACACACACACATACCGTATATTTACACTCAGATCAGGGTGGTCAAGTCATGCAAACTGCAGTATTTTCTTCCCGTCCTGCCTCTCTAAATTCAGCTCACTGTGAGTGAGCACAAACATGGAAGGTACTAGAAGGCAGCTTCTAGGTACTAGGGAGGCAGGTTTGGACAGATTCACAAAATGGGGCGGATACTCCTTGGATGTTCAGTAGGAAGCCAATTAGGAAAGCCAATGCTAGGATTGTCACAAGGGCCGAGGAACTGTGTATGAGGAACGACAGCTGTCATAGACTGAAACGTGCCCATCAGTGATAACAGCTTCCCGAGGTGTCTGTTCAAAGGTCAGACACCTCACTCCAGTGAGCACTCTGTGACAGATCTACTAGGAACCAGAGCTTTGCTGGCCGCTTGTCACTTCAGGGAGACCTGAGCTGCCCCACATCCTGTGGTTCTAGTTTGAGCCTTGGGGGGCAGCATTGGCCTTGCTTTGGGAGGGTGGCCTGGGCCAGAAGAAGGAAGAGGACTGTGGGGGTTGTAGCTCCCCTGGTGAGTACCTTCCTTCTCATCACCAGCAATGGCTAGGGAATGATGTGAGTCTTCCCCGTGTACCTCTGTCTGTATGACACCGTGTGAAGGCAAACTCATCATTGTTCAATGATGTACCTGTATATATGGCCAGTGTGGGGCCATTCAGCACACACGGAAGATGCAGGTGCCGTGATTGTTGTATGACATGCATGGGTGTGCTGCCACGTGACTCTCATTATAGTCTTACTATGTGGTGCTGAGTCCATCCTGTCCTGTTAAGAACCAGTGTGATGGTACAAGGCTAACTCCATTTACTACAGCAGAGCATGCCAATGGTGCTATGGCGGGTTCTGGTGTAAGGCAAGGGTACCATGGGGCCCAATTGACATAGATTGTGCCAGATTCAAGGGTCTAGGGGTGTGCCACTATTTCTGGTTACGGATGTTGCTGTCAGCTAGAGATGACCTAGGTACTAGGATGGTGGATTTGTGTCATTATTAGCAGACGTGGATGTGAGCCACAGTGGGTGGGCACACAGGTTGCTGCCATCGTGAGGGGCAGTAGATGTGTACATGCACAGCAGAAATTTGCCATGACCATTGTGCAAACATGAAAAATATGTTTCTGGAGGTGACGAGCCTCCCTTTCTGTGTCTTCCCTGCCTAAAGGCCACAAGCAAACCAACATAGCAGCTCCTGCCCACTTGGAAAGGAGCAAGAAATTTTTACTTTAGTTTTTCAGAGAGGTCCCGGATCTCACATCTGCACCCTGACTCACTGGTAACATATGGGTGTGTGTGTCTGTGGAAATTCTCTGGGGATCCTTTCTTGTCCCCAGAGCCTTGTCTCCAGTTCAGCCCACCCCTCCCTGCATCCGCCTACCAGTTCCTCCCGAGTCCTGCATGCCCTTATCCATGCCCATCTCCCCATCCAGGCACCCATTAACATGTCAGAGCAGCCCTGTTCCAGCCCACACAGTGTACCCTGGGGCATCCCTACACAGTAGCTCCTTCTCATCTGGAGCTTTCCAGAAACCTGGCATTTTCCCGTCTGTGTACCGGTCTGCAGTGTCACCAGCCACCAAAAGGGGGGTGTTTGGGTGGCGATTATCCCTTCTCTTGGCTCAGCTTCTTTCTCAAGCTCCCTGCTGGGCCTTCTGGGACCTCCACCTCCAGCCCTTACCCCTTCTGGTCGGTCAGACGTCCCTGTCCTCTGATGACCTCAGTGCATGCTCTATCAGCCCCTAATTGCAGAGCCCTCAGTCTTGCCTTGCTCCTACACGGTGGGTGCAGTATTAAATACTGCTACTTGGGCCTTGGAGTCTCCCCTTCTTGGTGGCCCTTCACCTCCTAGACTCTTGGCCTCTCCTCTTCCTGTGAAGAACCTGCTTCTAGATGTTCCTCACACCACAGAAGCCTCTCCTTCAGCACACGGAAACAGCACTGAAAGTAGAGGCTCATTCCGGAATCCCACTTTAAGTCTCTCTGCTCTGTTAGACAAGGTATGTCCTACTCAGCAGGGGCGGAGCAGCGATATGCCTTTAAACAATACAAATCCTCAGGCCTTTTCCACACACAGCAAAGCGGTCTCTGGGCCTGGAGACTTGCCTCTTTTCTTGGCTCCCCAGTAGTTTCCGACTCATATGCTGGCTGGGAAGCCCTGGTCTTGAGCCCACGGAACCGGAGAATGCTGTGATTCACTACCCAATCTTTTGCAAAAACAAAAAATGAATCAACGAGTCACAGACTATCTTAGGACTACCAGAGGCGCTACACACTCACTCAGCATCACAATCCCCAGTTCTGCAAATCTGTGCCTAGAGCTTGGGGTTGGGAGGTTCTCCATCTGGGAAGGATTTTTACTGTCCAGGCTCCTTGCTCCTTTTGCTGTGGAAAGCACCACCCGGTGTCCTATGAAGGACTGCTGTCACATGTCACTTGCATTCCCCACATTGGTGCAAAGGCAACCAGCAGGGTCTTGTGCTCAGAGTGGGTGAACAGAAAATGACGTGTGTCCCGTTAGGACCAGCATGTGCTGGCCCGCAGGCAGATCTTGCTTGTTGATAAAATGTATTGTCAAGGACATTGTTGCTGCTTTATTAAAGCAAGACATACCAAAAGATCATGGACAGATGATAACAAGCTCCTGGACCTCTGGTCAGGAAATGAATATGCTGAAGGGCCCCAGGATGGAATTTTCTGAGAGTGATGGTGGGAAGGAGTACATGTGTTTGGGAGACAGGGATGACAAAAAGCAGTTAAACATGCATCAAAAGTTAATAACACTTGGCTGCCGCACACGTGGTCCGAGGTTCAGTCTGGAGAACTATATAAAAAGGGAGAAACAGTCAGTGATAAAACTAATCATTTTCTGTACTTATACTCTCTGGGAAAATAAGGCCAGAAAGGGAAGAGCTGTTCTTAAAGTCACACAGCAAGTTCACGAACCTTCTAATTCCTCGGTAACTATTCCTCTGTAGGTGTAAGTCAGCACCCAGCCACACCTCCTTTAAAGACGCCTTTCATACTAGGTGCCATTTTAGGGACACCACCGATGCCAGCTCTTTAAGCCACACAGCTACCCTGTGTTCCTCTGTCAAACCTGGACAGGGAGTCCGCGGCATGCCAGGTACTTCCTCACCGCTCTCCCTCCTCTGCTTCACACCAAGAGAAACACACATGCTCTTATTCACACTTTTATGGCCCTTTCAGCTCCCAGACTCTTGGATGTGGGGGGCGGGGAGGATGCTCACAAACGGTTCACATGATTACAACATGGGAAGTGCTGTCCTGGGGGAGGGTGGAGGGAGAAGGAGAGGCACACAGGCAGATGGAACCGAGAGCTCCAAGCGGGGAAGGACACAGGCTACGGTGCTGGTGCTGATGCTGGTGCTGATGCTGGTGCTCCTGACTTCAAAGGCTCCCACACTCCCCAGAGATGGGGTGGAGCCTCAGTTTCCCTCTGCCTTCCTGTCTGTGTGAGGAGACTTGGTTTCCTCATCGGTACAATGGGAGATCGTCTCTACCTCTCGGGCTAGTCGGAAGGCTTTGGAGCTCTGCTTTGAGTGACAGCCCACTCCCTGGAGCACCCACCAGCTCTCTGGCCATGCGTGGGGCTCTCTTCTGGAGCCCAGGGCGGTGCCACCTATTAGACACAGCCTACTTTTATGACCTTCTTGGCTAGGAATTCTGCCTTTAAATCCCCCAGAGTTTAAGTGGGGAGGAGAAAGAGAAGAAAGGAATGCTCAGGTGAGTAGTGTGACCCTTCCCCTCCTGCCCCTCACTGTTTTGCTCTCCAAACACAGGAGACTGAGATGTGGTACTCCCCAGTGGGAGCCACCTGAAGGAAGTCCAGTGGCGGCTCAGACATCAGGCTCAAGAACAGGAGCAATTTTCCACCCACAAATTTAGAAATGACTGTTTCTGTTTCTTCCCAACCTCCAGCTGTTTCTTTCTGGTAAGAAAACAAAGTAAAACAAAAAACCCCCTTTATTTGGCAAGTGAAAGGTCTCAGGAAGTCATAGCCAGGAAAAAAAGCTTAAAGGCACTACAGCAGAGGGGTCTCTGTTACCAGACCTCTCAGCAGGGGTAGAGTCACTGTCTCTGCCGGACTCCATCCCTACTGCACAGTTATTATCACCCCTCCCCCCCATTGTCACTTAGCTGCAGTCAGGTGCGCGGAGGTTAAACATCTTGTTCTGCTAAGAAACACCAGCCCCAGCATCCCAAGTTGGTGTGTGTTTGCAGTTGGTCATAGCACTGGAGAGGAGCTGGGTAGCTTTCTGGACGGCCAGGATGCAGCTGTAGGACATCTGGTCCTGGAGTTTGGGTGACTCTGATGGGACATCCTGGGGACCTTGGCATGGGGCTGGAACCACCCTTCTCTAGCAGGCCCAACTTCACTCAGCCTCAACCTCCTGCCTCTGCTCTTACCCACTAGTTTTCTTCCCAACTGCCGTAGGATCTGTAGGAGGATGTGCGTGTAGAATATACATCTGACTGCATCCCTCTCCTTAAGGCACATGGGGGCCACGGTTTCTCTTACCACCCGGCACCCACTCCTCCCTCACATGCGGCCAGCTTTGGGGGAGCCATCTGTGCAGCGGCCCCTCAGTATCCATGGGCGAATCAGTTCCAGGACCCCATGGATACCAACACTCTTGGATGTTCGAGTCTCTTGTATAGAGCACAGTAGTATTTATATAACCTGGGTGTGCGTTTTGCAGCCAGCATGACCGTGTCCGTTGGTTTTCTTGGCTCAGGCTGTGTGATTCAGGCAAGATACGGAGGTCCTCCATATCTGCTTAGGCTCGACTGAGCTATAGTCCAAAATGTTTGGAAAAATATTGCCTCTGTACTGATGATGTATGAACTTTTACACCTCGAGTGATACAGGACAGTAGATTTCACAGCATTCACACCATGTTAGGCACTGTAAATAGTCTAGAGATGTTTTCTGGGTGTTTGTTTGTTTTAAAGACAGCCTCGTGTAGCTCTGGATGGCCTGGAACTCACTATGTAGCCAAAGACGGCCTTGAATTCCTTTTCATCCTGCCTGCACATCTGGTGTGCAGGGGTTATCCCTGTGCACTCCCATGCCTGGCTTAAAGATGCTCCACATCTGTGGGCCCCCATGTCTTTGGGGCATCTTGAAAGCAACTTCTTGTGGATACCAAGTGTAAGTCTATGAGTCTGTGCTGTACACCAGTCTTTCCATGGTATGGGGAGCCCCTGAGAAAGCATATACAATTTCTGTGTCTTTAGTTGTGGAATTTGGCACAGAGTTAGGGTGATTCCTGAAGGAGATAGGGCTACAGCAGAGGCTGGCCAGGGGCAGCTGGCTGCTTTGTGTCTTTGGGACCAGAGTCCTTACATCACAGCAGAGCTCCTGGAAGAATTTGCTTAGTAAATGAATAGGGTCCATCCCCTGATACCCAGCGATAGCCCTCAGCCTTCCTCTGTGATGTCACCAGGGCTCTCCCAGAGCTCTTTGTTGGTGACTTGTTCTCCATTTGCAGGCTAGATCTCTTGGGGTGGGGGTGGGGCCACGGTTATATAAGTAGCATCTTCTGTGTGTGCGGTGTTCACCTCTTCTGATGGGAGTGGAACAAAGCCATGCTCTCTCGACTCCCCGGTGATGCTCCTTCCTGCCTCAGCCCAGCGGCAGGACAGCCTGCTGCCTGGAATGACTTTGATCAAGGCTCCTCTGTCTTCACTCTCCCGCGCCCTCCACAGGCCTGTTGTGGCCCCTTTGATCAGCTCTGTGACTTTCCACTGTGCTTCATCTGGTTCCATTAGGATCCGAAGCTTCCGCTGCCTCCTGTCACTGCCCTGCTCAGAGTCCTCTCCTGACTCACTGTTGCCTGCAACACAGAGTCCGGAGTCCGAATCCGTGAGCCCTCGCTGGGCCTCTTCCCCTCCCCAGCCTGTACATTGCGGCTCTGCTCCCAAACACTCCCTGCCATGATTCTTTCCTTTCCTGACTTGCTCATCCTCTTGTTTGCTCCCACTGGATGTAAGAAGCCGGAGGACACAGGCTGTGTCTTCTTTATCCGTAAGTCTTCAGTGTCAAACCCAAGTCTCTCTTTTGTCTGATGGTCAGTGACAGTTTCCAGAATGCATGGACCACAGGTGTGGTATTGTGCCACCTGCAATGGCTTGAGGTGGCCTGTGGCATCTTAGGAATGGGACTTGCAGACCCAGTCCTAGGTGAATAGATAGTCTGGGACCCTTGCTGTAATCCTGCATTACCCATCTCGAAGCTACACATAATCTCTTTGGACCTCTCCCATGCTTGAGCCTATAATGGTGTTCTGCCCTTGGAATGTTTTGGATGCCATTTTATGTGGGGCCAACACTGATTTGACCTGTCCATCTGGATCCTATTTGGAGTACCTCTGTCAGTATGATCTGGGTGGAGCTGATTTCATGTTCCACGTCTGTGGTTGGACATCCAAGTCAGAACTAGCTTAATTAGAGCAGTAAGTGGCTACCTGTCCTCAGGGACTGTCCTTGTGTGGCAAGTGACATTAAGACAATAAGAATTAGCTTTGGGTATCAGCTGCGGGGTTTGTGGGGCTGAGGCTCTGGGTTGGTTTTCCAACTTCCAGAAAAGCCCACATGAAGGCAATGCCAGCACAGAGAAGCCCAGGGCTTCGAGAAGGGCAAAGGTGACTCCCTGATGGTTCTGTGAGGACCAGGGCTCCTTTCTGCTTCCTCTGCTCAAGGGGTCGGGGACGACAGCCACCAAATGCTACCTTTCTACTTACGCCATACACTGTGGCAATTTCTGCCCACTGGAGACCTTCTGAACGCTACCTGTGGGGCTGTACATGTCTTCCTTCAGAAAGGGCTGCTATGTAACACTTTTACATTTACAGGAAGGACCAGGTACTGCTGCCTCCAGGCTGCCACATGGCCTACCATGGCATGGCTTCTACACTTACAGAACTCAGGGTCACGAAGGAGCTTGTAATGTAAATCTCAACTCAGAGCTGTGTCCGGGTCCCGGCTTTGTACCCATGGATCCCATCTGCTATGGCTGTATCAGTGACAGCACGCATGAGTTTTGTGTGTGGTCCCTCCACCTCCCCTCAACCTCAACCCCCGAGTGTGTCAGCTTGGTTGGCTAGGTGTCATTGTTCCTGAAGATTTGTCCGAGCTTACTCTGTCAACTGCAGCTAGAATTTCCCCTCACATGATCAGTGTTTGGGAGACCCTGCCCAGGAAAGACATTTGGGGACAAGAGTTTTCCCGAAGGTCCTCCACAGTGGCAGCAGGACTTTCTCAGACCTGGGATCACTTCAGCTCCCAGCTCTATTCTAGAGAGCCGTCCCTTCAAGTGTCTTGCCAGGACTTTGACCTCTTTTGTGTGTGATATGTTTGCAAGGTCTCTTATTCTTGGCTGTATAGTCTTTTTCTGGGTGACTTTTGGGATACTTTTGGACTGTCATTGTTGAGGCCTCTCTGCCCTGAGTGAATCTCTTGGTTCCAAGGCATCTGTTTAAAAAAAAACAAAACCCTTTTCCCAAAGGCGCTGTTGGTTTTCCAGCAGCCTCTCTGCCAGCTCTCCTTAGCTTCTTTTGTTTCGTTTCCACCAGCATGGTCAGTCATGCAAGGCAGTAAGCAGGAAGGAGGCTGTGTGTGCATGCGTGTGTATGTGTATGCATGTGTGTTGTATGTATGTGTATGTATGTGTTGTATGTGCGTGTATGTATGTGTGTGTGTTGTGTATGTATGTATGTATGTGTGTATGTATGTCTGTGTGTATGTGTGTGTATGTATGTATGTGTGTGTGTTGTATATATGTGTTGTATGTGTGTGCATGTATGTGTGTGTTGTGTGTATGTATGTGTGTGTATGTATGTATGTGTGTGTATGTATGTCTGTGTGTATGTATGTGTGTTGTATGTGTGTTGTATGCATGTGTGTTGTATGTATATGTATGTATGTGTTGTATGTGTGTGTGTGTATGTGTATGTGTGTGTGGGAGGGGGTGTGGGGATGCTCATGGTGGTTCCAGCAGCACATGAAGCCAAGTCTTAGTATATGTCTTTCAGAGGCGTAGTGGTGGGGGATGGAGTCAGGATGTCACATAGGTTTCCATGCCAAGCAGTGACCTCGCTGGGCACAGCCCATGCCTTCTTCCAGTTCCTCTCCTCCTCACCCTGCTTTGTGCCAGGACGCAGGCCCACATGGCTCAGTCAACAGGCTCCCTTGTCTGTGGGTTCCGTTAGGTTTTATCAAAAAGTGTCAGCGATGATTAGGAGTGGCTGGATGTCCCTTGGCTGAAGCTTGCATTTCCTGCTGAGTGGTTGGTCTTTGTACAAGCAAGTCCAGCATGAATACATGGCTGAATTAGCTTGCCCTCAGTTCCATTGAGGAAATTCACTGATTTCTTTGATCTGGTCAGTTTCCTTAGAAAATGGCTGGTTTTGGAGACCCAAAGGCTCCAAAGATCAGACATAGACTACTCTATCACTTGGGGGGAAACCAAGGCGGGTAATTGTTGGGATCATACCCTGGCCTCATTGATGAAGACTATGACCCAATCCCCTCCTCTCATCTCGGCTGGACTCTGGGCAGAGCAGGTCTTACAACATATTCACCATTTCCTTTCTTTGGCTCTGTCTCTTCCATTTATAAATAAGGAAACTGAGGACCGGCATCTCCCCATCACTGCTCACCTCAGGACATCTCCCTCCTGCATGCAGCAGCCCACACAGCATCCTGTAAATAACTGCATGTTCCCAACACCTCTCCCTCTTCTCCTTGGAAACCTGTTCTGTCTTTGGACTTGGGTTGTCAGATTTCCCTGCTCGGTTTTGTGCAGAACATGGCAGGAGGCAGGCGCTCCGGCTGCAATGCCAGGCTTAGAGCTGGGGACTGGCTCAGGTATCTACCAGCTGGTTGACCACTGGCACATCCCTGGACCTCTCTGAGCCTCAGTTTCCTAGTTTGAGATGCAGGGGGTAATAGCAAATGTCTGTGGTGAAGACAGAGTGGAGAGCATCCTACTCAGTGCTGGCTGAGTGTGAGGCATATGTAGGAAATCACTGAAATCGAGTCTCACATACACTACGTCACTAAGACGTGCAATGACCTTGCAAGATAAATATGACAGCTAGGCCCATTTTTCAGACAAAGGAAAGGGTGGAGAGAATGCAGGACACAGGCCAAGGTCACACTGCTGGAAAGTGCCAGAAGGATTTGCCTCTGGGCCTTCAGTCCATCTGAATGGAGATGTGTTCACTCCAAGGTTGTGTGCAAGATGTCCCAGGAGACTGCCTACTGCCTAGTGTCTGTGGTTGAGCTATGGTTTGAGAGTGTTTTGCCAATGTTCCTGAAAAGGAAATTTCATCCCACTGCCGCCCTGTCTGGGAGGTGCTCAAGTCGTGGGAGGCGCGCTCACGCTGGGTGAGTGCCTTCCTTCCTCCTGGATGTGAGTCCTGTCTCTGTCAGGCCTGATTAGTCACTGCCAGAGAACTGTTCCAGAGAGTTTGTGTCTTTGTCATGGGCTCACTCGCCCTTACACCTTCAGCTTCATGCAGAAGTGGCACAAGGCTGTCACTACCACAGACAGAGCAGGACTCACCATACCCTGGGGCATCTCCCTCACAACAGACCTCGGTTATTTACAAGCCGCCCACTCAGGTGCTCAGTTATAGCAATGGAAAAAATGGGCTTGGGCTCTGGCCCTGTAGAGCTTCTTCCTTCTAACATTCCTTTGGTAAGCTGTCCTTCCCCTTGCCATGTGGTCTAGACAGGGTCAAGTCCCCTCCCCTTAAGTTCTAGATATTGCCTTGGAAGCCGGGCATTTGGTTTCACTGTGATTTAGGATTGGGCATGTGACTGAGAGGCTAGTGAGACCCAATCCTGGGACTCGCTCAAGAACATTTGAAAATGCTCTGCCTTGGAATTGCTGAGTCAGGAGAGTAAAGTGTGGAGCTTCAGGGTCATGGCGTGGGGGAAATGCTCGCTTTAGAGGGGTCAGGCTGGGGTAGGGAGTGGATCTGGGGACTGGGGACAAGGGTAAGCAAGCTGCTGCATCAAGCCTTTCCTGAGGTCCAGTTCACTCCTTGAGTCTGTCCACCACCTGAACCAATGTCACTCCTTAGAAGCCATTTTAGCTCCCTACTGCATCTAAAACAGAATTGGTGGCATTGTGCTCAGTGCGCCATTGTTTGTTATTTTACTTAATCCAATGAGGCAGCTAGTGTGTCTGTTACCAGGAAAGGGGGCAGGGCTGAGAGGCGGGGGTCACTTTAGCTGAGGATACACAGGGGGCTGTGGTTAGATCCAGGCATTCTGACTCTAGACTGCACTCTAGACTCTTCTGGTCACAGGCCCACTGACTCCCCCATTCAGTACTGAGAACGACTTCCTATTTAATACTATGGCAGCGGGCTGGCTTACTCACCCCTGCTTAGTACTACGACCGACCGCAGGCTCGATACTCACCCGTGCTTGGTACTGGGGACGAAATTCAGTTTGGCCATGTGCTACCTACTCTCTATCTCCCATCCAGTCCCTCTGTCCCCCCTCCTGTCCCTGCCCTCCTAGGGAAGAGGTCTTTGCTGGCCACATCTTCAGACTAAACTGTCTCCTGGAAGGGTTAGTATAGCCCAATCGTTTCCTTAGCTTGACTGAACCTCAGTGATTATTTGGTCCAGGTTTAGCTCTTGCACTGTGTGGGTGTGCGCTGGGACAACGATGACCTTGGTCTGGCCCTTGTGGCAGCCTTGAGGCTCTGGCCTAGTGCCTGGCCTGTGGTGAGCCTCCAGGGGATGTCTGCCTCCTAGCAATACTCACCCCTAGCAATACTCACACACCTGTCTGAAAGTGTGCTGAATTACTTTGACTCGGCAGAATTCCTTCCTGCTCGGTTGAAGTCGGCACAGCAGGTGAAGGCACTTGCCACAGAAGCCTGACAGCCTGCATACAATCCCCAAAGCACACGGAAAAGGGGAAGGAGAGAGTCAGCTGCAGCAAGTTGTCCTCTGACCTCTACACACATACCTTGGCACATGTGCCCTCCCATCGCGCGCGCGCACGCGCACACACACACACACACACACACACACGTGTACACATACATGCATGCAAGCATATACACACATACTAAATAAGTAAATAAATACACATTTATTTGTATGTATATATAATTAGACTGTGACTCCTTGGCCACAAACTCTTTTCTCGGCCTCTGCATGTGTGGGTAGGCTACTGCAGAGAGTGGCCAATGCTGTCTTTCCTTGGTGATACTGATAATCGATTACATCAGCATAAAAGATTGCACCAGTAATGTCCCCTGCTGTGTGGCAGGCTCAGCTCTGGGCTTTCTCACCATTACCCCATGCAGTCCTATGGCAACTGTCCTATGTCCTTCCGTCACCACTGCGCAGGAAAGCCAAGGCTCGGAGAGGACACCCTGCCTGCTTTTGTTTCATCCGTTTGAGTTGGACTCTTTCTCGTGGGGTCAAGAGTCGTTGTTTTCTGGTGAGTCTGTGGTGCAAATGCATGATTGACTGGGTTGGAGGAGGTCTGGCTGTCCTCTGAGAAAGAGACCTTTGTAGGAGGAGTAGGGAGAGCCATAGGTCAAAGGGGGGGGGGGTGGCCAAGAGCTGAGGAGTGCTGGGCAGAGAGAGCAGCCTGAAGCACTCTTATCGGGCACGTCCTGACTGTGTGCCCTGGGGCTAGGCACTTTACCTCTCTGAGCATACTGCAGAGCTGATTCCAGGACTGGAGTAACACCAGACTATCTGTACCGCGTCTCAGGCACTGCGTGAGTGCAGGCTTCACTGATGCTGAAGATTTCCTACCTGCGTGCACTTGTGTGGCCATCATGACAACTCCAGGGAACGGTGCCAGGTGCCAGAGCCTGGCCCGGCGGTGAGGAGCACTGTGTCACTGGCGCTACTCGCTGGAGTAGCGCCTCCCTGAGTTTTGCCATGTCTACATGGCACCTGTGCTGTTGACTTAACATTTCTCTCTAATGCACTCACTTACAAAAATAAAACCCTTCATTGCATTTATTTTACAAAGAATCCTCAGAGGGCCACTTTGAACCAGCAAGCCTGTGTTCCTTCTGCGCACAGGATGAACGATCTCTATAAAAGCAATGAGAGAGATGCTGTGGGAACAGCGAGCTTCAGGCTGTTGAGGCCTGAGTCTCAGGGTGGGCCTGGAGTCTGAGGCTCACCCTATGCTCAGTATCACGTGAGGGTGAGTGAGAGGAGACTGCTAAGGGCTTATTGGGTCCTCACATACAGATAAAGTACGTGCTCCACAGAGCCGAAGATTCAGGAAGGCCTCCTCTGTGGGCTACCTTGTAGCCCACAGAGAAGGATATACTTGCCGCTCCAACCCTCAGTTTCCCCAAGTCCTAGCAACTGGGAAATTGCAGGTGTGATTCCCATTTCTAAGGGGTCACAATCAGGCACTGTGGGTGTGGAAATGGTGGCCAGGTTCCTGGCACCAAGAACAGAAACACTGGTTCTGCTCCTTGACCCTGATCAAATTGAGAATGCCTGTTACAGGCTCTTCCTTCCTCCTCAGAGAACCTGGCAGCCATGGGTTCAAGTCCTTTCCCTTATAGTCCTCCAGGGTCAGATCTCCTTTCTGTGCCTCAGTTTCTTCATTTTCTAAAATGGAGCAGTTAGAAGCTACCTCTCCATGCTTCTATAGATCCAGCCTTGTCACACAGGTGAGATTTTACACACATGTGAAGGCTCATCTCTACTCCCTACAACTTCCTGGATCACCCAGTCTGCCTCCCAGGAAACATAAGCCAACAAGGAAAGGTCTGGGTTCCTACAGTGGAAGGGACTGTTACTAAGATGGGTATTGCAATTTCCAGCTATGGCAACTTCTGTTTTTAGCTGGAGTCACTGCTCGGCCCCCTGTGGAAAGAATGCGGTGCAGAAATAGCCCGTCCCAGGGGCTGCCCAAGACAAGGGCTTATTTTGACTTAGGATGCTGCTGAAGCTGTGGCAGCCTTGTCAAAATACATCTGCTTCTTCTTATGCTGCCCACGGATGCTGAGACACAGCCAGGACCACAGTGTGGCTGCCAGATGCTCACATCTGGAACTTGACTCCTGGGAGCTGAGGACAGTGGCAGCCACTTCCTGAGCTCTGGGGGGGGGCATGAAAGAGCCCATTTTGGTATCGAGGTGTATTCACTTGTGTGGCCCCTAGGCTGGAGTGTCCAAGCTGCTCCTCTGTGGCCCCACAGAGGGGTGCAGGGGATCAGTAGACACGTGTTCTATGGGAGGGTAAGCAGGGCCCAGAAGGACTGATTACTGCAATGGAGTCTCCTCCAATCTGGTGCTTCCTTAGTCAAGTCCCTATGCATCCTGAAGCCGCATTAGCCCCCTCCCTGTAAGCCCTGTCTCTCCTCACTGCTCACAGCCCAGGGCCCATGTACTTGCCCTAGGCAGGACTGCTCCCTAGTGCAAATAAGGCAGGACCCTTATTTTCTTGCCTGGTGACTCAGCTTGTCCCCCAACTCTGAGACGCAGGGATGAATAGATGCTGAGAGAGAAGCAATGACTGGTGGTGCTTGTGTGCTTCAGTGAGGGTGTCGCCACTCAAACCTGTGGAGGAAGCTTCTCACTCTGGGGGGACAAAGTACGGGGGGGGCACCCGCCTGTCACGGCTCCCCATAAGGAAGGTGCTCAGATGTGGAGCACCCAGCTCCCAGGAATGCCACCTTTGGATTCCTCATCCATCTTGCACCCATTTCTCACCCACCCTGCCATGTGCCACCTTGGGACCTCCTAGGTGTGTCCCCAGCCTCTACCCAGCTCCTCTGCTCTCTTGTATCTCTGTGTCCGTTTTTTCTGCTGCTCAAGCTGCCTCTGCAAGTTCAACTCTGACCCTGACTGAAAAAGTCGGCAAGCCACTTGCCTCTTTCTACATGGCATTTTCCAAAGTGGCCTGCCCAGGGCATTACGTGAGGATGGGGGTGTGTGGGCAGCTAAGAGCCTGTGGACAAGGGGATGCGGATTGCTGGGATTGCAGGACCTCCCAGGGCCATTGTACACCGCTGTGGCCTGTGATTTTCAGAGAAGGTACACAATGCCGTATTTCCAGAGCTTGCTTGCTCATAGTTTTTCCAATGCGAAGCGTGGAGGCAGGGGCAGCTCTCTTAGGGAATGCTGGTATGTTGCTTGGAGCTGAACCTTCTAGCTTTGATGGCTAAGGCCCTTCTCAGGGTCACTCTCATCTACTTATCCAACAGCTGCTCTGGCCAATCCTCTGATATCCAAAAAATTTCAGGGGAGGAAAAAAGAAAGGTAAACTTAAAAAAGGAAAGAGGAAGACGAAGCTGAAACAAGCCACAGCAACACGCTTCTGGATGCTCTCTGGGCCTCCCGAGGCATTCCTACCTGCCTGCTACCCACGCATCTCCTGCCAGGCTCACTCTTCTCAAGAGTCCTAAGGTTGGCCTGCTGGGGACCCCTCTAGCAGTGGCAGAGAGTAAAGGAGGGAGGTAAACGGGGTGGGGGTGGGGCTCTGCGCTCTCTTTGCCTGGTGTGAGGGCACAGCAAGTCTGATGTATCTTTGGATATGCTCTAATTTGGAAAAAAATCATTTGTGAACCTCAGTATTTTAATGAGCACTGGCAGCAGGGGCCGTATTGTACCACTGCCGTGTCCTGATGAGTGGCAGGACCCCGTGCTAGGGCTGAACATTTGCATGCGGCCCGTTCGGTGCACCGCCCAGCCCAATCCATTCAGCAGTAAACAGATGGCCTGAAGAAAGATGGCATGAGAAAGCAGTGCTTTCTACACTTTCAGTTATGTGGCCACCCCCTGCAGAGACCTAGGAGGGATGGATGACAGAGAGCACGCTGCATTGGTTATTGCCAGGTGAGAGCTCCCGAGCTAAAGAGACTGTCCAAGGTACCATGCTGGAATGTAACCGGGCCAAGAGGTCCCCTTGGGTGGAAACTGCTTCCCAGCTGTAGGGACTCAGGCAGGACCCTCTGTCTTGAGGCTGCTTCAGGCCACAGCACAGCATCCCAGGCTCAGGAAGGACAACGGACTCACACACATCTGTCTTCTCCAGGCAGATGCCCCGCAA
Organism: Phodopus roborovskii; assembly: GCF_943737965.1. NCBI lineage: Eukaryota > Metazoa > Chordata > Mammalia > Rodentia > Cricetidae > Phodopus > Phodopus roborovskii. Next base: position 8,730,982 of record NW_026126482.1, read on the forward strand.
GGTCAGCAGGTTCTACAGAGTGCAGCCTCCCTGGAGTTTGAGTGCATGAAGCAAGGGACCCGTATTTCTTGGTCTAAAGAGGATTCTGAGCCTTTGGGCAACAGTCCCAGAAAGACACACCCTGAGGTCCTGTCATGAAACTCACCTTCCTGCCTGATGAGCCCACTAGAGGGCTAGCTAGAGGGTGGCTAGCTTGCTATTTGCCCCACCAAGGACACTGTTTTGAGCCTAAACACAGGAGATGTCTGATGGCTGTGGACAGTCACAGCACCCAACAAGCAAATGATAGACTTCTGTTTATATGTGCTTAAATGAGGATGTCCTAGCCACACGCACCAACAGTCTTCTTGTGGTAGACCTCTGCTTGAAGGCCTCGGTCACCATAAAGCCGCCATTAGGATGTGAGGCCCTGTGTGACCGAGTCTCCTGTGCTCTGCCCTCAGGTGCTCCAATCCAGCCACTTGGCTCCTTGTCTGCTTAGAATTGCCAGGCTAGCTCCAGCCCCCACCCGAAGCATCCACTGCTGGCACTTACCCCCACTCCCCTTTGCCCTGTTCTTCAGTCACCACACGCTTCCCTCATGGCCACGCACTTGCTGCTCCCGCTAACCCTGCTCTCTGGCCTCCATGTGGCTCCTGGTTTTCCTGCTGCCCCTTCCTCTGGCTTGGTTTGCACGTGTGCGTTCACACAATAGCCCACCATCACTTGGTTTGGGGCACCTCCTGATCCTGCTTTGTACCCTGGCCCTGCTAGGAGTCATCTGGGTCCCTTGTTATGTCCCTTCACGGACGCCTCCTTCCCCTACCCGGTTTTCCTTCCTCCTCCTCTCCTGACCTTGGGTGCCCTGTCCCACCTTAGGGGATCTTCCCGGAGCCTGGCGGATGAGATCTGTCTCCTGGGGCCATCTGTTTTCCCCATCACACTTTACCATCAGGGAGTCCACTGCCAGCCCCAGGGTTGTTTGAGGTCAGGACTGTCTGAGTGTTCAGCTAGCCCCAGAACCAGACTCAGGGCCTAGCACAGAGCAAGCACTACAAGGGTTTACTGAATGAATGACCACAGGGCACTGCTTGCCATGTATGGACTGTGTGTATGGACCGGTGGTGTCAGTGGCCTTGCGCAGGGATGGAAGACAGGGCTGGGGTTCAGGCGAGCACCCGAGGCTCCGAGGCTTTCCTTCCTGTGCCTCTTGTTCTACTAGTGGGGTCTTGGGGAAGCAATAAAGTACTGGTTCCAAGAAACGGGGTCCTTTTCGTTGTCTGTGGGCTCACAGCCCTCCCTGGGTGCTGTGGCTATGGGCCTCACAGGGCTTCCTGTCTGCTGGGGTCCCAGCTGGGTCAGGAAGCCCATCAGGAGCTTACTGAGGCTGCAGGTGGACAGCTTTGTTCCTTTGGTATATCTATCACGCCAGCATAGATTAGTCCTGTGCACCCCTGCGCACCTGGGTTCTAGTCCCTGGCCTTCTGCTCCGGTGGCTGCTCTGGGCTTGATGGCTGGGGCAAAAGTGCTTTACGGTAAAGGTTGGTGCAGCTCAGAAGAGGCCTGGTAGTGCTTTATGATAAAGGTCGGTGCAGTGCAGAAGAGGCCTGTTCCATTTTCTCGGGGATGCTGACAGCCCTGGAGTTTTAGGTGCAATCTGGGATGGGGGCCCACTTCTCACATTGCCTCAGACACCCCAGGGCTTAGAGAGGGGCCGGTTTGCAAGTATTTTTCAGGCACGAATACCATTCATACTCCTCCACACAGCTCCTCAACTCAGCCTGCATTCTGTTGCCAGAACCTTCCTGAAATACCATGCACATCACACTGCATTGTCACCTCCCTGCTCAGACTTTCTACAATGACCTCTCGTCACCTGTGACCTCACGTCACCGGGAACCCACTGCGGTCCCCCGCTCTCCCTTTACGACCTAAGGCTGTCCTAGCAGCACCCTCAAGGACAAGCAAGAAGCAGCCTAGTTATCTGTGAGGAAGAGCAAGTTGCTTGACACCCAGGCTATCCAGCTGAGCATTAGTTGGTTCTGCAGAACCTGTGTGGGCCTCTGGGCACCCAGGCCTGCTGCTGTGAGGCCACCTGCTCCCAGCAGTTGCCATAAAGGGGTGAAGCTGGCCTGGGCTAAGCCTCAGCTCTGCCACCCACTTGGCCAGGTTTTTGTTTTCTGTATCTGGGAGTGTGGCATTGGGTTTGTTGTGAGAATAAAATGTGACCACAGTATACAATAGGCATTTAATAAATGCACCCACCCTATCTTAACAAAATCTCCTTTTCTCATTGGAACTGAAAACTCTCCTTGAGAACACTAATTCCGCCTGTTTCATTTTGCCATGAGGAGCTCAAAGCTCAGAGGAGGCCGCGGCTCACTTGAGACCATTCCTCTTGACTTCACCCAGGCCTCCTGCACCCTGTCCACTGTGGAGCTGATCATGTTTGTCCAGAGCCTCCAGGAAGTGTAATGTGTGCGGGGCTGATGTGCCATGCTTGTCCTGTGGGGCTGCAGACTGCATACAAAATGGCTAGTGCCTGGTCCTACCCTCCTCCGGAGAGGATGTGGCCAGGCATCGGGCTGTGTGTCTACCCAGAAGTGGACAGTTTTAGGACAAGCCATAACACGAGGGCAGGGAAAGTCCATGGGAGCTGTGTGGCAAGGGACTCGTCACTCCCTACGCTCTGGCCCCCACTGATCCCGGAGGGACAGACTGGGCAGGGGTAGGTGAGTAGATGGCCACTGCTTTTACTTAGGCTGATGGAGATGAAGCCAGATTTGGGGCTTGGGGGAGAGGCTGGAAGCATGGGACACCTCTTAAAGCCATGGGAGGAGACTCTGGTCTTAGGAGGCAGAGGCCAAGAGTGGGCTCAGCTGTTGTTAGCTGACAGCTAAGCCAGCACAGGCACAGCAGTCATCCACTTATCTTGCAAACCCCTCTCTCTTACTCGGTGCCTGGCAGAGTGCCAGCTCTGGGACCGGCACCAATGACAGACAACACACAAGCAAACAAAAGGCAGGATCATTTTGGACAGACACAGATACTCTGAAGAAAATATGCCTCAGTAAGGCACCAGGGGAAAGGGGAGGGGAGGGGTATCACGCTAGGAGGGCAACCCCGGGAGGGGGGAGCTTTTGCAAGATTGGAGCCTCTTAGGGTAGGCTACCCCTCCTAAGGGTCCCACCAGACCCTGCTGGGGAAATGCCCTGGTGGCCATGCAAATTTTGGAGAAGGCTCCATAACCAAACTATAGCAGCACTGAACGGGGGGGGGGGGCACTAGGAGAGATTCCAAGAAAAGAGGTGCAGCTGCAATCTCTCACAGCCTGGCAGGGGAGGGCTTGGGCCTCGTCAGCCTGTGCTTTAGCTGCTATGACAGATTGGTCTAAGGCACATAAGGCGCCTCCTGTCCCCGCCTCTATGCCTGAGCCCTTGCTGCCACCTGTGACCCCATGCATCAGAGGGCTCGAGGCCTTGGGCAGTACAGATGTTTTATGTTCCTGCTGCTGGGGTAGGGAGCTTGATCCTCCTGAACCTGCCATGTGGTGGAGTCCTCGGGGTTTCTAGAGTCTATTGATCAGAGTCAGAGTTCTTGGAGAAGAAAGAGTGAGTGCTGGGAGTTTGCAGTGGGGAGCAGCTCCGAGTTGCGGCACCTCTGTGAACTGTATCAGCAGCTTGCTGGAGCGGGCTCTCCTCTGCTCTCTTCCTCGCAGGCCGCTTCCTTGGTGGGTCCTTGTCCCCAGGTGAGTGTTGTCCCCTTCCTGTGAGAATGCATGTAAGCCAGGTGTGGGCCTGCTGGAGACGGCAGAGTGCCTTCCGGGTAGCTGAGTTCAGCTCATGTGTGACAGTGTCTGTACCATGTCTGAGCCTGCACCTTTGGGGCATATGTGTGTGCAACTATGTGGGAGCTGGGGCGTGCAGGCTTGTTAGCGCATGGAGACCGGAGCCTCCAGCAGACATGGCCTTGGGCTTACCTTCACCTCAAGGTCTTTGCTTTATGAATAGAAAGCCAGTGCGCCCCCTCCCCCCCCCGTGTGCATCTCCTAACAGTCCTGGCATGGCTCCCCAGTTTGAATGTCATCATCAGCATTTACACATTCCTAGGTGCCGATCTCAATGTCGTGTGAGATGGGGACAGTCAGAATGTGTGTGTCTGGGAGGTGGCACCCATGTGCCTGAAGAAAACCTCTGGGCCAAGTGTGCTGTAGAAAGAAACCTTGTCAAGCTGTGCGCGAGAATGCTTGTTTCCCATGTATGTGAGAGCAGGGATGGTGCCTTGGCAGTCTTACAAGGCAATCTTAGTACATCCTAGTCATGCTCACCTTTCCTATGGGATCGACATGTACAGAACATGTGAGACCTTCATAAACCTGCTGTGGATCGCAGAATAATGGCATGCTTTGGCATGGAAACATGTGGCTTAGGTAGGCTTTCCTTACTTTTCCTCTACCCTGATACTTCACCTTCATGGAGAGTAGCCATTCAGCTTTCAGGCTAGAGGGACATTTTCTATTTAAGATGAATGGGATATACAAAATCTTTGGAGCTATTGCAGGCTCTGTAAACCCAGGTATGAATTGGCTTCCCAGACTTTAGGCTTTCTCAAGCAGGGTCCACCTGGTGGACAAGTTGGTTATTTCACCCTTGTTTTATTCTGCCTTGTTAAATACCCAAGGAGAAGGTAAAGAACGTTTACCAAGCTAGGATTGCAGTGGGTTTGTTGCTCGTGTGACTTGTGTTTTCTGCTGTCAGACAGCAATCTAATTTTGGCAGGTAGTGTGTTCAGCTTGCTCGGGGCTGTGTGCCTTTAGGAGTTAGAGCCAGGGTTTACATCTTGGTCTTCTGACTCAAATGGAAGCCCCGAAGGAAAAGGGCACCCATGGCTCAGGTGAATTGCTATGGAAACCAAATGGGTGATTTGTGCTGGATGAAGCAGGTGGGCTCTAGGGACCCCTGACTCTGCTCTCATTCTCTGAGGTGGCCAGTGAGACCTGTTGTGGGGTGTTGGGACTTCAAGGAGCACAGCTGGAAACCCATGTGGCCACAGTGACCAGTTCCACAAGGAACGCCTAGATCTGAGGCCTGGAGGGCAAACTGTCCAGGTAAGGGACAAAAGAGGACAGACATGAAAATAAGAACGGAGCATAAGGATGTCATGCTGCTGGCTCTGCTAGCCCTTAGGCCACGGGACAAACTGACTCCCTAGGGTGCTGCGTAGCCCTTAGGCCAGGGGACGGGCTGACTCCCTAGAGTGCTGCGTAGCCCTTAGGACAGGGGATGGACTGACTCCCTAGGGTGCTCCCTGACTGTTGCAACCAAACTCACAGGTCGACGACTATGTCTGCTATTCCTATTTCTTAGGGAACACATCTGGGATCTCTTGATAAGTGTGACAAGAAAAATAGGACTTCACCATCTGGAAGGATTCTGAGGTATATAAAGGTTTAAAAATATATGTACAAGATTGTTTGCTTTTTTTTTTTAAACAACATGTGATGGTGAGTTGTAATCTTGCTTAATTACTTATTTTCTTGTTTTTAATCCACCTCTCCAAGTAGACTGTGAACAGCTTGGGAGAAGGGCCTCGCCTGTTCAGTGTGGTACTCAGTCTCCAGCTCAGTGGCTAGTCCATGGGGAACATTCCAGAAGTCTGCATGACCATATATAATCAGAGCACTTGGGAGGTTGAGGCAGGCTGGTCTAGGGTTCAAGGTCAGCTCAGGCAACCCTGTCTCAGAAGTGAATAAACTTTAAACACTGGTTTTAAAAAGTTCCCAACAGGGAACATTTTCTTCCTCTTACTGGTAAGAACCAAAGGCTGGGAATTTCAGAGCACCCATGGTCAAGCCGTTGCTGCAGAGGCAAGGCCTCATTTGGAACCAGCTCCCAACTCTGTTAGTGGCGGGGCAACACTGGCCCAAATAATTGTATTTATTAGGTCCTAATTTCCCCTTCTGATGTCAGGTTTGGCTTCTTTCAGTCAAAAAGCCACCAGCCTGTCTACAGAATGGGACAGAAAGGCAGAGACAGCTCTCTGGGGCCAGAGGATTAATCAGCAATTAGTGTGCAGAACCCTTTCCAGACAAATGTTAAGCATTATCAGTATTTAAATTTAGTTTCATCCTCACAAGAGAGAACAGATGGCCCTGGCTTCAGGTGGGGAGAAGGAGGGCGGGACCAAGTGGGGAGTTAGCAAGGCTCTGGTTTCATTGAGCTGGGTGGGTAGGTGGTGGGAGGTCTCTCAGGCGGCCTAGCCAGGATCCCAGGAAAGCTGCAAGGCCTCCTAGACACATGACCTTGAGCAGGGTCCTTGCCTCTCAAGTCTCAGGCTGGTGACATTGCCTTAAAGGGGAGCAAATGAAAGCAATTAAGCACAGGGAATCTTAGTTCTTTCTCTCTCCTTTAGGAGACCCGAGCCGGGGAGTAGGGGGGTAGGGAGTGTGGGTGCTGGTGGGGTGAGGGTGGGGTTTCCCCTGCAGAGGTTTCCTAAGACTAGAGAACTCTTGAGGTAAGGGATCTTGTGAGACACATCCGAACCGAGCTTTGGTGCTACCTGTGTGACCACCTCCACTCTGGACCTCGTGTCCCTTGTGTGTATCCTGGCTGTGACAGTAGAACATACTCTGCCTGTGTTGCTCGGGGAAGGAGATCATGAGGCCATGGCTGTGTTACATGTAAAGGCCAATGCTGTGGGGACAATGACTACTGTGTCCTTCCTGTTCTTTGCAAATGCCTCTGCCCGTAGGGCTGTGCAAGGAAGGCGGTTTTAGGTGGGAGAGCATACAAACCGCACAGATAACCCAGCTAGGGTGTCTTGCAGTTAGGTGGACAAACGCCTGGTGTTAAAGGCATTATCTTGCCACCTCTGGGGCAGAGCTTGCCTGAGACGCTGGGACAGTCCGGAAGAGGGCGAGCAAGGATGGAGAGAGCTGGCTCGCTGAACACTGACTTGGGTTCAGGCTACAGCTGGACCTCCACGTGACACAACATTTGGCTTCCAGTCGTTCTAAAAGCTCACCTGCAACGGGAGCTTTTCTGACTGACTTACACAAATGCCTCAGTGCTGACAAGACCTTAAATCTGGGCAATGTTGGTAACTCAGACGTGAGCTGCTGTGAAGATGGTGTGGATGGTTGGGTTAAATGTGCTGGTGTTTTGTACACTTTCTGTGTCTGTGCTCCTGTGTGCTATCAGCTGTGGTTTTCTTACAATGCCCTTGTCTGGCTTGAGGACCAAGATCATCCTGGTCTCCTAAACTGAGTTGGGAAGGTTCTCTGCTGTTTTCTAAAGGACTTTGAATAGAATTCATATTTAGGTGTTTGATGGAATTTACCGGTGAATCACAATTCAGATTTCTGATGCTATAAATTACTTTTAGGAAAAAAAAAAAAAAAAGAGCTGTTTTGCTCACTATTTCTGTCTTATGTGTTGAGTAAACTATTTCCCAACATTTTGTTTCCCAACATTTCCCCTGGATTCTTGTTTTGGGTTCTACTGGGCTCCAGTGACTGTAATATGATCTAAATTTATATGCTGTGGTTTTTCAGTTTTTACTTTTCCAAAGACACAACAAATTGCTTGCAATCTGTTTAAAAGGGCCGCAGTTAACTTTGATCCTATGCTGCCGTGGATTCAGCTTCTTCTTTTACCCTGGTGTCTCAGACTGGCCCCTGCTCCTGCCTCCTGGCCTTTGTCAGCCTTGTCATCTTTCCATCAGATGCCGTCCCTAGAGCCCAACTTCGTTTGCTTCATTGGGATGTAAGCCCAATGTAAGACTTTTCTGCAGGGCTGGGTGACCCTCCTGGCAACTCTGTCCCCCACGCCTGATCTACTAAGGCACCAGCCATATTACAGCAATGCATCACTCAACAAGGGAGACCCAGTGTGAGAAAGGAGTCATTGTGTTAATGTCACAGAGCGCTTACAGAAACCTAGGTGAGACACGTCAGTCATTTGACTGGCCTCCATGCAACCTAAAGACGTGGGAAACATGAGAGGGATCACACAGAGAGAGGCACAGAGCTTGGCACGAGGACCCTGGATGATTACTGCTGAGGGAGCAAATGTTTACTGGTATGCATGATGATGGTTCCCACGCCAGCAGCCGGCGTTTGCACCTCAGACTGGTTATGCTGGGTCTCATGTACTTGCTGACAACACTTCATTTTGCATTTGTGGACACAGATTCAGAGAGACATAGTGACTCACCAAGCTCCACAAATGGCAGGGCTAACGTCAAAGGCTGCATCTGTTGGTTCCAAACCAGGGATTCCTCTGAGGTTCAGTGCCAGGTCAAGGTGGTGGTGGCCTGGGGATGTCTTAGGCTTCACTTGTGAGTGGCATTTTACAGAATGCAGCCAGGGAGGAAGGACTGCCACTTCTCCAGTTGTAGGCTGAATCTATGCACTGATAGAAGCTTCACTTAAATGTAAGATAGGCTTCCTTGTCATCAGGAAAGGAGATGTGGACAGCACAGGGCAGGCAGCAGCTCAGGGCAGGCAGGAGCATCCCTGTTTCCTAAGGAGCATGGCTACTGTCAGTGGAGAGGCCCCTCCAGTTTGGGAGCTTGCTGACTTTGGGGCTAGGACCACTAATCTCTGCCCAGGCTCTGAGGTCCGCCCCACCTCCAGACCACAGCTGACTAATACACACAGCAAAACAGGACTCTTACAAGATGCACAGGGTTGTGCTCCCTTCCGGAGCACATATCCAGGACGCACAGGCTGACATCTGGAATTGCCTGGGCCTTTGATCTATCGTAGACTGTTCTTTGTCATTTCTGTTGAGATCATCTTCAGGGCTCAGTTTAGATATCTCGCCTCTATGAGGCCTTTCAGATTCTCTATGTTGGGAAGGGAGTTCCTGTGTACCTCTCCTGCTCATCTTTTAATCCAGATGTGTTGTTCTGGAGGCTTCTTGTTCTTCCTCCTCCTCTTCTCCCCCCCCCCCCTTTTCCATTTCTTTTTGACACAGGGTCTCTTTACACAGTACTGGCTATCCTGGAGCTCACTATGTAGACCAGGCTAGCCTTGAACTCCAGAGACCCACCTGCCTCTGTCTCCTCAGTGCTGAGACGAAAGGCACTGAGATTAAAGGTGTGACAATTGACAACAGGTTCTTGGACGTTCGGGACTAGGTTCTCAGTCTCTCCATCATGACAGCCAGTGGTTTTCCTCTGCAAAGTGAGGGTGGCATTTCCTCATCAGTGGCTACACACTGGGGTCTCAGCGATACAGGAGGTTCCAAAGGGCACATTTGCTGAACGAGTGAATGAATTCCAGATGGTGGGTACAGCTAGAGTTTGCACAAGAGTCTTGGAGGGCAGAGCCCAGAGCAGTGGGGAGAGACTGAATCTCTAGCACAAGGATCACAGGAGGAGTGGAAGATGCCATGCATAAACTATGCCCTCAGCTTGCAATGCCCTTTCTCTTTCTACCTCAAACTTGTTTATTTGTTAAATTCTGACTTAAATGTCATCTCCTAATGAGCTCTGGTTAGCCCTCTGGACAGAATGAGTTTCTCCTTCTGTGGCTTTTTGGGCCATGTCCCCATCATCACTAGGCCCTTTTGGCTTCACGCCACAGTATTCATTTTTACCTATGTGGGCTCCTGTTACACCTGAGTTCTCTAAGGCAGAGGCTGTGTCCCACCTCCCAGGATCTTCATGGCCTCAGAGCTGTATGGTTAGTGGGTTGAGGTAATTTTCTTTCTTCACAGCAAGGCTTGTCGAGCTAGCTAGGATTCTATTCAGTCTATAACACAGGCATGGGTGTACCTGTTTCTCCCCTACCAGGTTGGAGCTCAGTGGGTGGGTGGTCCAGTTGGTTTCATCCAGGGAAGCCAGGAAGAGCACATGAGCCTGGAGCTTGTATGGGCCACCAGGTGACAAGGCTTTGGGGCCAAGGAACACATGTGGGTTCCAGTACTTTCTAAAGGGAACCACCCTTGGTGGAGTAAGTCTCTACTCCTCTCTAAGCTCCCATTTCTATTCAGCGGGAGGGAAGGAATTGAGACGCAGAGAAAGCCAATGTTCCTCCTACTTCTAGGATTCAATATGTTTATTTCCTGGGATTCTTGGAGACTGACAGACGCACATAAAAATACTTACGTATACACACACCTACACATATGCACACAGGAGCAAACATACGCAGGGGTATATAGCACATAAAAGCAGAAGTGGAGTCATGTCACCATGTACTGGCTTCCAGACATGCAGAGGCATACACATGTGCCAACATAACACATGTGCATAGGATGTAGAGACACCTGGGGTGCCACAGAACACACACACACCCTAGATTCTCAGGTGGGACTCGGAAGGCTGAAGTCAGCAGAGTGTCATTGAAGCCACAAATGTGGACACCAGGCACACACACACACACACACACACACACACACACACACACACACACACACACACACCATTCCCCTTGGGAACTCAAGGCCCCGCCCACTAGTAGAGATGAGGCCATTAAAGCAGATACACACCCTCTCCTCCAGCTTCTCCCATAACCTTTGGGCAGGAGGGGGAGATGCAGCTGCTGAGCTCTGGCCCACAGAGGTGAAGATGGGGATAGGCCTGTCTCCCAGGTTACTGCTGAGGGATGCTGCTTTTTAAAAATAACTTCCTGCTGCTTCCAGGAAAGCTATGGGGGATGAGGGCTCCAAAGACTATATTTGCATCCCATGCCTGCCGATAGAGCCCTATGCAAGGGGCCCCTCGGGAGACCGCCAGAGTTCCTGTTGCTGCCCTGGAGCCTGTGGCAGAAGAAGAGATGAAGGATGGCTGGGGGTAGGGGTAGGGGTTGGGCTACTGCACGTAGAGCCTGCCTTCCTGGAGAAAGGCTGCCTCATACCTATCCTGCTATACATCCAGGGGATGTGTCATGTTTGTGAGCATCAGTGCTAGCAAGTGGAGCAAGTCATGTCTCCCTTCATCATGACTGTGAAAGTGAACCCAGGAGACAGCCCCACTGTCTCCTCTGTTTGGATGGGCCTTACCTACCTGCAGAGTCACATGGCATCCCTGGGCCGGCTAGCGCTTGCTTTCTTACCTATTGTCCTCCCTAGCCTCCTTTGTGTACATTGTCCATCGTTTGCCCTTCCAGATAACCTTGTCTTTCTACTGAATGACAGGGCATCACTTCCTTTCATCTTCAGAATCTCAGAGAGCTAGGAGAGATGTCAGGCAAGGCCGGTGTGAGAGAGGGACCACCAGGCAGTGACCAGATCCCACTAAAGGCAAAGAACACTGAGATTTTGGTGGGGCAGAAACTGGTGAAGCCCTGGCAAGCAGGAGCTGGCAGCTGGTGGCCCAAGGCTAGCCACTGTGTTGCTGGCTCTTCCTCACATCAGTGTGTATCTTGTGGCCACAGACTAAGTCTCTTCAAAAACCCTGAGGAGATATTCTCACAGTGGTAAATGTCTAAGCCTATCTTTGTGAGAGCCCTGGGCAGACACTGTCATGGTGGCGAGGGTCTGGGCTTGTTCCTGGGAGAGTCCTCAGTAAGCGTTACATGACAGAAAGGGTTTGGTCCTCTGCCCTGACCTGGGCTTCCCATGGTCTTGACCATGAGAGGTACCCTCTTGGGTTCTTCCTCTGTATACCAGGTTCCATATTGTCTATATTATAGGGTATATCAGGGTTTCATCAGTGGAAAACACTACAGGTGTGGCCAGATGGGCATCTGGGGTGAGGAGACATTCCTAGGCACAGTGTCAGGGAGACCAAGTCCCTTGAAACTGCAGGGAAGTGAAGGCTCAGAGAGAACAAGTGGTGGCTTCTAAAGACTCAGTGAGTTCAGAGGGCAGGCAGGGCTCTGGACTCTCCTAATTCCCACCCCATCCCTTGGAACAGAGAGACTTGGAGTTTGGGTCTGACTCCAGCCTACTGTCCTGGCTCAGGAGTGTTTCCTAGGAGGGTGGTGCTGCTTCTCAGTGGGAATGCCACACCACTCAGCGGGAACATCACATTTGCCTGCTAACTGCTCACAAACAGTTGCTGGCATCTCTGAGCCTTAGATTCCTCCCCAAGAGCTGGATAAGACAAGGCTTTCTCTGTAAGGCTGTCACAGTAAGGCTGAGATGAGAGGACCCTTGTGCATCTTAAAGAAGGGCCAGTGAGGGACACACTCTCCAGCTCTGGGATAGGTCTGCTTCTACATCTAGAGCTGACCAACGTCTGACCTTGGCTATACTGTCATGGGGCCTGGGCAAGGACAGGTCCAGGTGAGTATGCTTGTCGGGGTGGGAGGTGCTGCTCTAGTGGTCAGTCTCCTGCTCCAGACTTCACTCTCTGCCTGTCACAGGGGAAATGCTCCCTATGGTGATGCATCCCGGCATCGCTGGCCAGAAGGCTGGGCCAGAAGCTTTCACATCTGCTGGGCTGGTGCCACAGACACTGGGAACTTTGGAATGTGCAGGTGTGCCACCGAGAGAAGGCAGATCACTCTGAAGAGGAAGGGGCCGTGGGGGTTATCTAGGTCAGTAAGATGCAGAGCGGGCTGCTGGTGGAGGGCATTTCATCCAAAGCAGGAACAGTACCTAAGCTAGATCCATGGTTCAGAGACCTACTCGTTGGAAAAAGCTGGGGTCCTTCCACACTTCCAGGAACAAGGAGCCCCTGCCTCCTGTGGCAGTCTGTGCATTTTACAACAGCTGGGGCCCCTAGCTATTACATGGAGCACCCAGCCACTAGACCCTGCCGCCCGCAACCGACAAGTGCAGCTCCACACCCTGACCCTCTATAATGAGCTCTCAGTCTTTGTCTGGACTGTAGTTGTGTAGTCCCTCTTAATCCAGAGGCTTCCAGACCTCCCCCCACTCCATCAGCCACTGAAGACCACACTTGCTCAGAATGCAGGGCCAGACTTAAAAGAGGATGAACCACGAAGCCCCCAGAGGCTGTCTCCGTGAGACCGTTCGATAAATGTAATAACAATTAGGTATTTTTATCAGTGAAAACAAAATTGACTTCAGAAGTGAAAGGAGGGTTTTAAAGGCATTTTCAGTTCCCGACTTTTGTGGAACTCGGTTAAGTTGGCAAGCAGAGGAAACCCTCCAGGGCCAGGGGAAGTGTGCCGTGCCATGCAGGAGAGGACCACGGGGGTGACACTCTCTGTGCTAAACTGTCGGACTATTAGACCTAGATGGCCTCTCCTCACTGTGAGCTCCTGCAGGTCAAAGCCAGGGTCTTCCTAACCCCATGCTTGCCAGAGCTGGCTGGCACACACTGCAGCAAAGACGCATGGCTTGTTCTGGCTGGTTGATACCTCAGTGTGCCAAAGGTCAAACGAGTCCTCTGTTCATTTGGCCTTTGGACGTCACATGTGTCTTGAGGGAACCTGGTGTCATACCATGGCGTGAGTGTCAACCCCTGCAAATTCCGAGCCTTGCTGGGCAGCCCAGGCTCCTGTGGGTACTGAGTGAGTGCCCCCCCCCAGCAAGGGTGCCACCATTTCCTCTTTGGGGACTTTCTCCCTAGTTTCTTTCTGCATGTTTTGGAGGTACTAAAGTCAGCCTGGAACTCCACTGGAAGGACACTGAGCAGTCAGTTTGATTCTTCTGCACACGGCTGCGCTGAAGCCCATGTGGTCCTTGGCTCTTATCTGTCTCCATACAGTTCCTCTCTCAAGGCTGATTGCTCAGTGAGGACAAGGGCAGGCCCCTTCCTTCTCTGAGTCCTTGGAACCCTATCCACACTGGCACAGGGAGGTGCTTCGAAAGCCTCTCGTACAGTGGTCCTCTTTATTCAGGCTTCACTTTTAGTAGTTTCAATTTCTTTCATCACCCATGGTTCAAAACATTAAACAGAAGATTCCAGAAAATTCACAAGTTTTAAATGGCATATCCTTCTGAGTGATGGGATGAAATCTTGATCCATGCTATGTCTTCCTTCCATAGATGTCAATCATCCTTTTGCTCAGAGCATCCATGCTACATTATGATGCCCACTTTTACTTCCTCCCTGTAGGTACCATGTCATCCAACATCACAAGAATAGAGTAAGTTTGGGCTTTGGGACATATCCCCAACAAATATAAGGGATGGCTGTACATTGAGTTTCTGCCTGAGGAATTGCTCATTGCTGTAGCCCAGTCACTAAGTTAACACTGAGTTTGTGTGTATATGTGTGTGTATTAAATTTGTTCACTTAGAGCAACTTCCAGGGAGAGATCTGTCAATCACTCAACTTCTACCTTGTCCAAGAAAGAAAAAGAAAGGGGGCAGGATCACCTTTAGGTTTTAGGAGCCAACATTCCATTCCTGCTTCATTGGGCAGCATTTAGAAACACTCAGATTTTTCAGGGATGTGTGGAAATTTTCTGTCCATCCCTAACGCAACATCAACAAAACGGACATAGAAGCAGCTAGTGATACTTGGAAGAACACTGGATCTCATTTTCAACCCTTGTCTTAGTCATTAAGCCAGAGGAAACAGTCCAGCTAACTGACAACACAGAAAAGCAACAGTTTCTTGTCCTACAGCCCAAGAGATCTCCAAAGGCAGAAACAATCAGGATGGCGCATTCTGTCTATGCCAGCTTGGTGAGTGAGGGGTAGAAGGGGGCATCAGTTCTAAACAATGATCCCTGACATTTGGGAACCAGATGCTATCCCAGGAGGAGAGAATTTCACAGGCAGTCGGGTGAGCTTGAGGGAATTCCAGCCCCTTACTTCCCAGCTGGGTGGCTTATGTTAGCCCCTTGAATGCTCAGTTTCCTGTGGGCACCAGGATGCGTGAACTTGCCTCTGCTGAGTCTGGTGTGCAGTGAATACACAGTGGCTCTGATGCCACTTCCCATTCCCCACTCTACTGTTAAGGTCTCCTGGGTGACTGATCTCATTGCCAAGTTCTAGGCCACTCAAACCAGGAGGGGCCAGGCCTTTGCCTTCAAATCTCCCTGCTCCTGCCACAGAGGTGAGCCCGTTCTTGTTTCCAGCTCTCGGTTTTATAGTCTGGAAAAGGAGCATGCTGAGCAATGTCCCTCTTCCCCAAGCTATGGCTTGCCTATTTCCAGAGTTCTTCCCAAAGTGGGGTAGTGATGGAGGGTATCTGGCAGCCAGGTAAGTTGACTACCAATATTGTCTTATTTCTTCACTCTGAGTTAGAGTAATTTCACCTTGTGGCTTTACCTCTTGCTGATCAAAGCTCTGACTGACAGTTAAGTGCCTTTGATTAATAACAAATGGGGGAAATGAATTAATCATGAGTTCAATTCAGCGTGTTTGGGAAACACACTCTTTAAAAAGCCAAACTCTCAAGGGCCAGTGTGAGGGCATCACTGTGTCCTTTGGGGTCTAGGGTAGGACCTAGTGTGGGTAGCCATGAGGTCTCTGGCTGTGGACCGAGGGCCCGTGCAGCAGTGCAGCAGCAGACACCCCTGGGTGCTGCTGCTTGGACAGGAGGCCTGGTCCCTTTAAGGATGCTCTCCCTATCCAGAGCCCCAAGCCTGTGCGGAGGAGGACATGCATTATTGAAAGCGCATTTCAATACCTATTCTCTCCCCTCCTCCTGTGGGTGGCAATCACAGTTTACATAATCTGTCTCTCTGTCCTCCCAGGCAGCTGCTCCCTTCTGGCTGAGTGGTTTGAGGAGGGGAGGGAAGGGAGAGATATTAACTCTATGCTGCCACCTCATGTCTCAACCAGGGCGTCTTGTGGTGAGGGTGACAGCAGACCTTAGCACCCCACAGCCCCAGGCTCTAGAGTTCCTATGCACCAAGAGGCCTTGAGCAAACCACTTTGCCCCGCTCCTATGATCTTGACTTATTTCATGGCTCCCACCCTAGTGTCCTTGTTAACGGCTCCCCACCTCCATCTACAACACAGAACGACACCCTGTTCTCCAGGTCCATGTACACCTGCTTGTGGGCAGTTGTTGGGGGACTCATAGGCAGTTCGAGCTCAGTCAAGCCCAAACCGACCTTTCCAGTTTCTCCCAACCATCCATTCCTTCCATCTGTCCTAGCTCTGTCTTTCCATCCATCTCTCCAGCACTCATTCACTCAACCATCACCCATCACACATTCACCCATCCATCATTTTTACTACCATTCATTCATTCACCTCTTTATCCATCCATCCATCCATCCATCCACCCATCCATCCAACCATCCATCCATCCAACCATCCATCCATCCATCCATCCATCCATCCGCTCTTCCATCTGTCCATCTATCCACTCACTGTTTACTAAAAGTCTAGCATTTGCCAATATTTAGGGTACAGTGACAGGCAACACAGACGCTGGGTTTGTCCTCCCAAAATGTAAAATCTTGTGATGAAAACATGCAGGTGATTAGACTACTGTAATAAACATGGTGAGTGTAGGAGAGGGTGAGGTGCTGCAGAGCAGAGGGAGAAGCACTCTGGGACCCTGGTGGACACTGAACACCATTTTGAATATGACAATACCTAAGCAGATCCCTGAGAGCTAAGGAGGGTGCCTGCTTCTCTCCCTGTGGTTCCTTCTCTTTACCTCCCATGACAACCCCTTCGGGAGGAGTCCCCTTCCTGTCCTTCTTCCTCATGGTCTTTCTTGGCCTGGGTGGGAAGATCACATTGTCACCAGTTCCTGGCGACAGAGCGTGACCTGAGCCTGGCTGTGGGAAGGGGTTAGGGCTTAGTCGGCCGACGTTCAATCCCAGAACATTGATAGCACCACGGGAAATGGGGTACTGGTTTCCATTAGAGTTGCCTTGCTGGGAGAAAGGTGGTCTGTTATTTTGCCATTTGAAGGGAGAGTTTGCCAAAGAGTGAGGACCACAAGTAGAGACCAGATGGAGACAGGAAGGCAGTCCTAAAAATCTCCAGAGCCTCTCTATCCAGACCTGTCTGCTCCCAGCAAGGCCAGTCTTCCCCTTTAAGCCATTTGGAGTTGGGCTCTGTCACTTGCAGTCAGAAGAGCCCTCATTAACAGCACAGATCCTCCGGTAACAGCAGGACACATTTCCACATCCTTTGTCTTATTTGATTTCACAACAGGCCCAGGAGGCTGTTTATAAGTGATGAAATGAAGGCTCAGACAGTCCAGAGAGCAGACCTAGACCCTGGTCTTTAGGACAGCAGAAGGCAGCCCTTAGTCTGACCTCGGATGTGAAGAAGAAAGGATGCTAGAGAAAGACTTTGAGAGGAGAGGTGGATAGAGAGGACCCGGAAACAGCTCAGAGTCACTTGCGATAGGACCATTGTGAGTAAAAGAGATGAGGAGAGAAGATGGACTTGTAAGGCAGTGAGTTAGGATGGGTGATTTTGGAAAAGTGGAAGAGAGGTAACCATACCCAAGCTTCAAGTTTGCTACATTAAGGCCAAATGAGCTGACCGCTGGGGAACTGGTAGACCAGAGAGGACCTTGCTCCTCACAGCCGGCCGGTATGTTGTTGCTTGACCATATTTCAGGATCTGACCTCCTCTAGGAAGCTCCCCTCCCCTAGACTCCCATGCGTCCTCTGTCCTGCTGGTCACACTGGTCTCCCAGTTCCCCGTAGTACGACTCATCTTCCTCTGGAGCAGTCTACATCTTTCTCCACTGTGATTAGACCCAAGCTCCCAACCTCATGCCTGGCACCCAGTCGGGGCTGAATGCATATCTTTAAGAAGGGTTTATTTGAAGGAAATGAGTGCCAGACAAAGCTTAAAGTCAGATGCAAGTGTTACAGAAGGATAGAATCCGGAAAAGCAAGTGAAAGACAGAGACCAAGCCATCGAGGGGAGACCCACGGTGCAGCCTAGGGTGAAGTTCAGAGGCCATTGGACTTCTGAGGCTCATCTGGCCTTGGTCCTTGGAAAGTGCGTCATCATATTTTGTTGGGGGGACCCAGTTTGTTCTGAGTCCTGTAGAATTGGGAGGAATTGGGAATCCTACAGGATGGGTGGGTGCAAAGAGCTCCTGCAGTTCCTGTCCCTGCCGCCGGGGGGCAGGGCATGCGAGACGGTGGTGTAAAGACAGAGCAGCCACCAAAGGTGGGAAAGCCTCAGGGCCTTTCTCAGAGGGACTGTGGTGTGACCCTTCCCTTCAGTAGGGCCCAGCTTCATAGGCTGCCGCTCTGCGAATATTTCCCCTCTGTTCTGGAAGCAGATGGCTGACCAACGGTCCCTGTCGATCACAGCTCTTCTCTTTATCCTCTGTGGTCCTGAGGACCGTCTAAATAATCCCATTTATTCTGCCCATCTGCTTGTTTATTGTCTGTCTCTCCCACTGTGGGAGACTCTACGGCAAGGACTCTGTGGGCCTCCCTGTGTCTAGCCCAGCACCTGGAGATGCCCACAGTATGTGGGGACGATTAGTGAATGGAAAGAAGACAGGTGGACGGATGAGGTGGGGATGGGATATGCTTGGATATGGAGTTGATGAAGCATTTAACCAAGCAAGGCTCTGAAAATAAAGGCATCTACGCCGTGAGAGGAGAGCCCTTGAGAAGAGAAAGGCCCTTCCTTCTAATTGTGGGCTGTGCGCTGAAGCGCAGCGGCTGCTGGGAGACTGGAGACAGGGAGGTCCTGAGGGAGGGAGGGATGCAGACCCACCTCCCGGGACACCTGCTCTCAGGCAGTGAGGAAACCCACTAGGGACCAGCTGTCTCTGTAAAGGCAAAAGGATGCTAATGTCACTACTTAGCGAGGAGGGAGCCTCAGCACTGGGCAGGGGAGGACCAATCTTGGAAGATGGGTAGGACCATGAATGAATGAGTGTGTGCCAAGTAAGCCAGGAGGGCGTGCTGGACACTTCTTTTGCTTTTTTTCTTCTAGTTTGTGTGTCGAATCGTGTGGTCTACCCTACTCCACCCCCTTGCCATCATGGGCTCAGAGGAAGACTGTCAAAACAAAGAGCCTGAAACCTGGGGAGTTAAAGGGATCAGCCCAGGTTCATCCTACAACTGTAGAGCTCGATCAACTTGTTCTAAATGGACAGGCATCCATCACAGCATCAGGCTGGGCTGTTCATCTCTGCCAGGGTTCTTGGTGTGAGGGACAGCCAGTGAGGAAGAACAAACAGGCAGAATTACTGTCCAGCAAAATAGGAGTGAGATGGAAGTTTCTGGAGCTGTTCTTTTATTTTCTGCTCTAATCCTTCCTGGGACTACCTGTTCTTATCTAAGATTGATATTAAAAATGGACACAGCCCCCCCCCCCCCGGCTCCATTCCTATCTCCAAATGCAGGATATTGGGCAAATCTCCCCTACCTGTGAGATGCTGATGACAGTTCGGGACTCTTAAGGATTCAAGGAGGCAGAGGAAGTGGGTGAAGCCTGCTTAATGATGCTACCTGGATTGGCCACAGACCCCCAGGCCCTTCCCACGAACCAACTCCACACAAAGCAAAATGTGTGTCCTGTCCAAGCGCCTCCAGAGGCTGGAAGAGACACAGCATGAATGAGGGCAGTGGAGTATCTCTAAAGGTAGAAACAATTGTAACCAAGTACAAAGGCGCTGAAGCACCTTAGCTACAAAGGTCGGGGAATGAAGACTTGAGAGTTGAATCTTGGCATGACTTCATTCACATGAGGTTCAAAACCAAACCAGGGGCCCTTAGGAGGATGGAAGCTGGGGCGGTGGCTCCTTTTGTGGGGGAGGTGGGAACTGTGGAGAGGAGAAAACAGGGCTGTCTGTGATGCTGCCAGCTTCCTGTCCCTCCCAAGGTGTGTCCTGGAAGAGCCGATCCGTTCCACCCTTCCCCAGCTTCCTGGCTGCCCGGTGGTGAGCAGCTTTTCCTCTACCACCCCTCTGCGGCGCTGCGCCTCAGTTTAAAAGCAACAGAGCCAACCACCCGTGGAGCAAAACCTTGATTCAAAAAAATCTTTCCTGTTTTTTTTTAAAAGAATTATTCTTATTTTATGTGTGTGTGTGTTTTGTCTACACATGTGTGCAGTACCCACAGAGGTCATAAACGGGCGTCGGATCCCTGTAACTGGAGTCACAGGGAGTTGTGAGCCCCCATGTGGGTTCTGGGACTTGAACCTGGGTCATCTGCTAGAACAGCCATTGAGCTCTTAACCTCTGAGCTGACCATGCAGCTTTTCCTCCTTTTTGAGTGGAGTTCCTCAGTGTTTTGTCACAGCAATAGGGAGACAACTAAAACAGTTACATATATTAAATAACAACTCCATCTACGGTTTTGTCTTAGCTTAGGACAGGGGCTCAGCTCTGTGGCTATCCACCCGTCCTCTCTCGAACACTTCTCCCCTGGTGGGGCATTTGCCTCCCCCCAGGCTCTCATGGCCCCCATCACACACTCTCATTTACCTCTACAGTTCTCATGAGGCTCAATATTGTTATCTTATCCTGCCAGTTCCCCAGCATCGGGACCAGTGACTGATCCATTTCTATGTCCCTGTGCTGAGCATGGAGCCTTGGCACGGTGGCCCAACAGCATGCTGTGCAATGACTGAAGGAAATTATTCTTTAATTTTTAATTTTTTTTGAGACAGGGTTTTATTATGTAGCCCTGGCTGTCCACTTGCTACGTGGACCAAGATAGACTTGAATGCACAGAGATTTGTTTGCCTCTGCTTGCTGGGTGTTGGATTAAGGGTTTGTGCCACTAGACCCAGCTTAGGAAACCATTTTCATTTTAGGCTCTTGTTTGCCTTACTAGGGAGCTCATCATTTGTTGTAGATAGAACTTTTTTGTTGTCTTGTGACACACCTTCTAGAGCAGTGGTTCTCAACCTTCCTAATGCTGCGACCTAAGAATACAGTTTCTTATATTGTGGTGACCCCCAACCATAAAATTATTTTCATTGCTATCTCATAATTTTTTGCTGCTGTTATGATAATAATGTAAATATCTGCTTTCCGATGGTCTTAGGTAAACCCTGTGAAAGGATCATTCACCTGTGGTGACCCACAGGTTGAGAACCACTGTTCTAGAGATTTCTATTTTCTGGGATAAATGTTCCTAACATGCATACTTGCCCTCGGTGTCCCACAGGATGGGGTTCTTTCCTTCCTTTTTCCTTTGTTGGCGAAGCACAGTGGGTTCACAGCCCATCTCCTGATCCTACCTCCTCCATCCTCACCACACTGGGTTCAAGAGAAAAACTTCTGGAGGCCAAAGTGGTGCTTGATCAGGGGACGAGACAGACCCTTTGCCTAAACCTTATTCCCTAGGGACACCAGGTCCTCTCATCATGACCAGTGTGGGAGTGGTTCAACACGGATCAGCATGTCAGAGGGGATGGGGAGTTATGAAATTCTTGTCGTCGGAGATAGGTGAGTGAGGACTGGCTGGCAGCAGTTGGGAGCTGCAGAATCTCCAGAGTCAGTGGAGGAAAGGAAGAGAAACGGCATGACTGGAGGCCTCACGGTGGGTGCACCATTAGCTGCACAGTCTCACAGACTTCTCATTGGTCTCTGAGTGTGTCCTGTCTTTTATTTAGGACACCCTGCATTGAAGGTGCAAAGGCAGAGAGCTCCACCCCCACTATTGCTATGTGAGGACACTGGGTCCTGACGCCTGACTCTTGGAGTCTGAGGTCACCTCTGGACCTCCAGGTCCCCCCAGGTCATGATCCTTGTAGGGACACAGACTCAGGGAATATATGCTTTCACTAATTCCCCCATCTCTAATAGGGAGGCACTTACTGGGACTATTTAGGGCCAGTGGCTGAGAGGAGAGTCAGTGACCATATGACTTCCAGGCTGAGGTGTCTAAGAACAAGTAGGTCTCTCCCCTTTCCCTCCCCTGCTACATAATGAAGAAGCTGTTCTGTCTCCCAGAATCACCACGTGGAAGGAAACCCCTTGTTTTAGGTGATGTCATGTGAGAGAGAAATGACGAGGACTGGGTCAAGCCACACAGACCTCAGCTCGCCACAGCGTGATCTAGCCATCCCCCACAAGTATCCCTTCGTCTGTCATGGCCACAGTCCTAGCTTCCATCACAACCCAGCGCCGTTACTCCTCAGAGCTTATAGACCAAGAGCGGCAGACAAGAATCACTAAGCGTTTAGAACAAAGAGGTTCAATGTTGTGAGAGGAGGGGAAGGGGCCTGTGGATGTTCAAAGCAGGGTGACGAGGCAGAGGGAGGGGGAAATCACGGGAGATTTTATCCAGGAAGTGACATTTCAGCCGAGTTACAGTGGACAAACGGATGTGAATGTGGCATCGACCAACTGGTATACATATTGTTCAGTCAGCACAATAGTGGTATCTTCCATTAACTGATGATATTTAAGAATGAGTTTCCTGTAGAAGTGTGGATTTGACATTTCACTTTGAAATAAATATTACAAAATGACTAAAAACAAAACAAAACAAGCAATGCTAGGACCATTTGCCTGTGTGGCAACAATTGATTGCCTTGAGCCAGCAGTACTGTCACATGACCAGGTTGCTACAGCTCCCTGGGGACACCTTGTCCTCTGAGTACCCTGCAGACACCACCACAATCGAGGTTCGCAACAGCCCAGGCTGTTCTCTTCCCCGTGTGTCCTACCTGTGACTGTAGCTCAATACAAAAATCACAAACTGACTTAAAACACGCTGAGGCTGCTTTCTTCCTCTTTTCTTTCTGTAACTTGATTTCCTGGTTTTCAAGTGTCAACTTTGTATATGACAATGCCATTTTTGCAACGTCAAAAGGTTGGACATGCCATTTAGATTTATTCAGCCTCGTGCATCTTAGATTTCTGCAAGGAGGCCAAGGCCACTGGTTTAGCCTCTTTATGCTCCCTTGAGCTGGAATCTAGAAGATTCTATAGGCCTGGGGAGTGGAGTCTATGGCACTGGCTGCTGATTGAGACCCTGGTATAGTAACAGTGAGAGAAAGGAGACCCCAGGGACTGTCCCTGAGAGTCAGGCAGAGGGAACCACATTGCTGGGGTCCCTTGGCTCTTTGGAAGGGACCCCTCATGCTTTGGGCTTCCTGAAATGCCTCCTTCCTTCTTTTGATTCCAGCTCTTTCTCAGCTACAGTCCTGCATGTTGTGTGTTCTAGCTTTCATGCTTTCTCTTGGCCCAGAGCACACAGAGCCAGGCCCACTGGGACTTTGAGTCTCAAGCTCAGCTGTGACTGATGCATCCCATAGGAGGTCTCCAAATTGCCATCTCAGCTCCTCTTCCAGGCCCTCTGAGTCCCTGGGTAGCTGATGACACCTGGGAACCCCCTTTACAGAGAACAGTAACTCTCACATTAGATGCTGCTATCAACACAGCTGAATTCACACATGACCCTTCAAGGGCTGATGTGAACAGTCTGCATTCACACCTGGTTCTTCAGAATGCTAAGCTGGCCCAGGCTACCTCTTCTGGACCCTCAGCTCCCTCCTGGTGGAGACACCCAATCATTCTGTTTAAGATCAGCATTGCTAGACAGCAGAGTCCTGAGATCTGTTCCAGACCTAACTTTTAGCCATGGCCCAGGTCTTACTGACTTTTGGCCAAGCTGCTGTCCTGGTTCTTAGACCTCTGTCCCAATCAGGAAACCCTTGCAACTTTCCTCCTTCTCAGGAGCCTGTATTAGTCCCTCCAGGAGATGCCCCCCAAAGGCTGGAGGTGTGGTAGTGAGAGACATCTCTGCATTTGGGCTGGTGTGGACTCCGAGCTAGGGGACTCCTAGAGCATCCCTGCCGCATTAATGCTTCCTTAGTCAAGGGAGGTCTTGACCCTTTTGACTCCTGTACATTTTGCTTATTGTGTCCCACAGTTTGTACATAATAAGAGGAAATGTTTCACTGTCTCATCTTTAATATATATGCTTTTTAGAGAGGGAACGTGAGATCCATTATAAGCAAGAATCCAGTATATCTTGATTTATGATGGGGTTGCATCCTGATAAATTTGTTGTAAGTTGAAAATACCATAAGTAGAAACACATTTAAACACCTTTATTGAATGCCTGGCTTAGCACCACAGTACATGGTGGAATGTTGTGCTTCCCTTTGTAACCGGGTGGCTGACCAGGAACTGGGCTCCCTGCCACTGTCAGACATTGCTGGAGACAGGCTCATACAGCTCAGGAAAAGATCATAGTTCAAGATCCCAAGCATTATTTTTATGTGTGGGTGGGTGTGGGTATGCATGTGCGTGCATGCATGTGTGCGCGCCAGAGGACGTTTGTGTTGCTCCTCGGGCACTGTCCACATTTTAAACAATTGCATTTATTTATTTACTTATTTGCTTACTTGTTGGTTTGTCTGTGTGCTCCTGAGGAGGTCAGAGGGGCAACATTTGGATATCTCTCTCTCTACCATGTAGGCTTCGGAGGTTGAACTCAGGTTGTTAGGCATGGGGGCAGGCACCTGAGCCATCCCACTGGCTCTAAAGATGCAGCCGAGGCTAACCCCAAACTCATGATCCTCCTGTCCCTACTTCTCTATCATGGTCTTCTACCACTATGAGATACCAGAATGTGTGTGTGTGTGTGTGTGTGTGTGTGTGTGTGCGTGTGCGCGTGCGTGTGTGTGAAAATACAGTACTTTATCCTGCTTTGCCTTAGTGAATGAGTGTGGCGCTAGATCCTCATACATAAGGGAATTAGAGTGAAGAGAAGGAAATAAGGACTCAGAGTTTGTCCTTCCTAAGCGACAGACACATTGACTGGTTCTGCATAGATTATTTCACATTCCCCCCAGTTTCATTCATGCCCCATCTCGGGATTCCTGTCCTACAAGCACTATTCATCTACTTGTCAGTTTTCTTTACACTGGTTTGCCTTTTTAAAAAAAAAAAAAAAACCACACAATTCTACATTAAAAGAAAATGCTGTATTTATTTCCACAAATCAGAGTTTGATATACAGCTTCCTTATTTCTAATGTGCACTGATTGTGAGCTATTAAAATAACACATGAGTCTCTGTCTACCGCCTAGAGTCATCTTACACAGCGTTAATCTTGTGTGGGCCAGCCTTTGGGAAAGCCAGCAGCATCTCAGCCAAGGTGGCACACACTCCTGGGAAGAGACCACAGACAAGGGCAGTCCTTCCTGAAGTCTCAGCTGTGAAAGGGTGGGGCTGGATTTGAACCCAGTGCCTACCTCTGGGTGCTTAAGCCTTTTCAACTCCAGTGCTTTTCAAGTATATGTATATTTTAAATCCAAAGTGCCTGGGAGCTCACTACATAAAACAAATAAAATCAGAGATTTTTGTGATTAAAATGGTGCTGGGAATTCAGGGCTCCCTGTGTGTGTGTGTGTGTGTGTGTGTGTGTGTGTGTGTGTGTGTGTGTGTTGGGGGACTTCCCTGCCACCAAAATCATCCTATTAATGTCTCATGAGCCCCTTTCTCAGAAGCCTGTGCCTCATAGTGACATTGTTTCAAACCCACAGTCTGTTACTGTCCCTTGTGTTTTATTTAGTTCAACCTTGTTTGTAGACTCCTGAGGGGGTGAGATGTGGGCCTCTCTGCTTTCAGACTTTGGCCACCTTGATATTAAATTTTCCACCTTGCCATCTTGAACTGTTCCACTGGCTTTCTAAGCCTTGTTCTGACCTCATCGTCCACCCATCACCCGCTGATGTAGCTGATGTAGCTGTACCCATGTTTCAGAGGGCGTGAGGGGGCGGGAAACTAGGAGCTCTTCCCTTTTACCGGTTTTCACTGGTGTTAGGGATTCACACAGGCATGCCCGAGTAAAGGCGAGCATCCCCTGTTCACTACAAAGCTCATTTGTTCCCCAGGTTCCTGTCTTCCTAAGGACCCTGGTTGCATTCTGGGTAGTGACTGAGATAGAGCCAGTCAAAGTGCCCCAGGGATGCTGGCTGCCCTCCATATCCACGACAGAGGTGGACACCCATCCTCATGATGCTGAGAGCCATTTGATGCCCATCCCCATGATGCTGGAGGTCGGTTGATGCCCATCCCTGCCTTGATCCTAAGACTCTCTTCCTTTCAGCAGAGTTTTACTCTGGAGTTAGTGTTCGTCAAACCTCCCTCAGACCCCACACACTCTTGCTAATGAGGGCTGTTTAGAATTATCCCAGCAATCACCTGGCTCCAGACCTCGGGCAGCCTACTTTCTCTTCTCACTGCAGAGTTTGTTTGACCCCCTAACTTAGAGGTCATGATCCCTATGAAGTGGGGTCTCCTAAGGGACCCTCTTTGCCCACAAAGAGAGGAGCCTATGGCCTTAAAAATATGGGCCGATATAGACAGGATCCCAATAAATTTTAAATACTTCTAAATGATATTCCACCTCACAGTATCCTCTGACCATACGGACACTACTGCCACGAATTTCCCTAATTGAATATGGTCTTGGTCCTCTCTGAGACGGCCTGGAATGTCCTCAGAACATCACCATCTTTGGGGGTTTCCCTTGTTCTGTATGGCAGGTCTCAGCTAAGGCTAAGCCCAAGTTCTGGAGGGTTTGTCTTTGTGGACCCATGTATATTAATTACTTGGTTCAAAAATTTACAAGTCAACTTATGTCAAGCCAATTAGATTTCTCTGCTCAAGTCAAACCAAGTCAGTAAACACCAGCCAGAGTTACTTACTGTGAACCTCTGCTTGTTCATACCAAGCCAGGCTGTCATCAGGGAAGAGAGTCCAGCAGTGAACACGATGTACTCCTAACTCTCCAGGGATACTTCCCTTTTGAATCAAGATTCTAACCTCAAAGTTTTCCTGAGCAAAACATTTCCCTGGCCTTCTTCCTAAGGTTTACTAGTGGTTTGAATGCTGGTCCCCAGCTGTAGAGTCTTTAGGAGGTGGAGCCTGCCTGGTGGAAGGTCCCTGTGTGTGTCCTAGGTCCCCATGTAACTCCCGGTCTTCACTATGTGAACAGCTTTTACTTCAGACACGTGCCGCTGCAGACAGCGCAGCTCCCACCACTACAGGGGACTGAGGTCTCTATAACCATGAACCGAAATGAGCTGTCTTCTCTGAAGCAGCGCGTCACGGTTACTATAACCCTTCTCAAACCACCTCCTGGAGTATTGTGCTGAGCATCTCAGAGCGCAGAGCTAGCCGACCCCTCCCCTTTCAGGGTCTGCTGTGTAGGGGCCTTGAGTCATTCCTTCGTCATTCAGTTATTTTTTTTACTCACAAGCTTTGATTAAACACCGTACAAATGTCAGCACAATACAGACATTACCTCATTTAATTCCCTGCGACGATTAAATTGTCTGGGTCTTTGTGTAATCAATATGGATCTAGAGCCATTTAAGCGGCCAACTAGCATGTAACCCAGCCCTAACGCCAAAGCCATGACCTTCGTCTCTCTCTCTCTCTCTGCTGCCTGTTACAGCAACCAAATAGACTGTAGTCACCAGTGCCTAAAGGAACATATTCTATACAGAGGGAAAGAGAGGGTTAGTGGATATTTTATGGAAGGCCCAAATCCCACCTGACTAGTTTATTAGAATTTTTTGAGAAGTGAACTATACAGGGAGATAAACGGTGACTTTCACAAAAGCCTTTGTTAAGTTTCTATCCCAAAGCCTATTAATAAAATTGATTCATTATAGAATTGGGCAGAAGTGGGTGTCGAGTGGGAGGGAGCCTATTTTTATGTGGATAGAGAACTGGCTTAGAGACAAGAAGGAGGGTGGAGATAATGGGTACTTTTTCAAACGGAGAACTAGGGTTCTCCAGGAATTGCTATTGAGTTAGGTTTGCCGGAAGCTCAGGCTACAGTGCATGCGAGTGAGCCCTGGTCCAAACACAGGGCAGACGGAGTAAGCAGGGTTCCATGCATCAATGAGAGGATCCAAGGAAGACAGTGCGAGAAGTCTTCCTGTTGCAGGCACAGAATGGTCCTCAGGGAGCTGCAGAAAGTGGCCAGGGAGCAGAAAGCCTGTGGCCAGAAGCCTGGAGGTGGTATTAGTTCTATCATCTACTCTAGGGAATACTGGGCAGGTCCCTCATCCTCTTGGGTTTCAGTTTTCTTCCCTGTACATCAATGTGTTGGCTCTGAAGGCCTGGGAAGGCAGAGCACCCTGGGTGGAGGATACTAGCTTGAAACAGGAAATACTAATGGGAAAGTTTCCATTTCTCATAACCAAAATGCCTAGCTATGTCCCTGTTCTGTGATGGGATTTCTCCTCTCCCTCCCCCCAGCCCCTGTGACTACGAGGCGGAGAGCCATGAGGTCTGTGGTGCTGGGGCTCAGAGCCCAGCCTGGGATTCCTTAGTGGCGTTGTCTGTGAATGACTCAGCATCGTAAATAGCCCCATCTGGATGAGCCATGATATCTATAGCATTCAAGCCATCTCTGTATCCACACACACTCTCTCTCTGTGCAAATATGTGGATCACTGTATGCTAAATATGAGGTGGCCTGGAGACGTTCCTCCTCTTAAAAGATTATTTGCTATGAAACTCAAGGCTGTTTATTTAAAGAAACAAGTTTACAAGTATGCCCACTATGGTGGGGATGAACGCAAGTGGAGGGAAAGATGCCAGCAGGGTGAGGGGTGGCTAGGCTTGGCCTGCTGACCTATAAGAGAGCCAAGGGTGGTTGGTCCATCCATGGTCCTTCTGTCTTTGCAATAAGGGGCAATGAGCAACACTGCAGAGATATGGGGATGGGTAGGAGGGGGGTTGCTGTGATTCAGTAGAAAGAGCAAGGAGCTAGGCCCTGGCCTAGGCTTCCCCTTCATCTCATGACAGATGATTTAGTTCTCTCATTCATCTGTTAAACACTAACCAAGTCCCCCTGTATGCATAGGCTCCTGGACCACAGAGAGTGGATGGGAATCCAGCCTTAGCCCCCTGCCTGTCCTGAACATTGGGCTAGCCCCGTCCTGGTCACTGGGCTAGCCCCGTCCTGATCACTGGGCTAGCCTCTGAGCTTTCGTTTTCTCATCTGGAAGCAGGGATGAGAATGACCACCGCAGGTTTTGAGAGAGAGAGAGAGAGAGAGAGCATTGGATAAGACTATGCACCAAAGGTGCAGCTAAAGCATTTCACCACCCCCAGCTGGCCCATCTCACTCCAACTTGGAAATGGAAGAATGACCCCCTTCATCTTAGTCCCACGAAAGCCGCCCATGGCTATGACCTTGAGCAGCAGCCTTGCCTGTACTTCCTGGATGAGCCGGGATGCAGGAGCTTCAGGCACCAAGCAGGAGCCGTGGCATGTCACAGATGCTTAACTTCCTAGAGAAGGAGAGAGGATTTGGAGATGAGAGTGTGGCCAGGGGTTGGGCTTCCCGAATGTCCTTAGCCACTACCATCCCCAGCCAAGGTCGGCTCTGTTCTAGCAAAGGGCTGGATGGGATGGGGCTCTGTCTGGCATCAGATCCAACTCCTGCCTCCTTCTCTACTTAATCTGCTGGCACTTGCCCATCTTGTTCACTCACAAGGCACTTGGATGGTGCCAACAGGGTATCTGGTGTCAGTAGACATGTTTTATTGTCAGTCATGTCTGGTTTCCGGCCTTGGAGATACCCGTTGCATCTCCCTGACCCTCTGCTCCCTCTGCTGTATGGCGGGGTTTTAACAGTGCCAGTTCCTGTGTGTACACTGGATCCTCGGCTGTGAAGACATAGAACAGGAGCCCCTCAAATCCCAGTTTCTTTCCTCACTCCTCTTGCAGATGCCAGTCTCTCCGTAAGAGGCGGGGGTTAGCTCATCTCTGTTTCCAGACCTTGTACAAGGTCTGTCAATGTCAGTGCCCTGCCAGAGTTTGTTGACTGAGCCTGCTCTCATGGTCTGGTGGAGCTGTCTTTACACACTGAGGACTAGAAAGGTCAACTGAATGAAGAACAGAGGCAGGAAGGCAGTTGGTGTGGTGCTCAAGTGTACATAGATGTACCCACAGACTGTGACCCCAACCCATAGTCCTTGCCCTGTCTGCCCCCTGCTGCTGATCAAGGCCCTGGGTGGGTGGGGTCATCTTGACTGAGCACCAGATGTAGGCTGTGGAGGCCGCCAATGCCTGCTAACCCACTTCGCCCCAGTACAATCGGTGACTTCCTCCTGGACTCTCCCTGCCGTCTTTCCAATAACAATCCTTCTTCCAGTGCCCTAGGACCACTGTATCTGTCATTTACAGAAGGGTGAAGGGCTGCCTGGCTCACAGACACACTATGTGGTGAAGCAGGAAGACTCTAGGGCCTTTGACACCGGCAGTCTTCAGGTCCGCTTTGGACGAGACGCATCCATCTAACCCCCATCTTGTGTGACCCTGCTTAACTTTCACCACGCACAGCTCCAGCTTTTAAGCCCACTGTCAGGATAGGGGCTCCTTCAGGCTGCTCCCGAGAGCCCAGGACTGAGCAGGACTTTGTCTGATAAATGAGTGAGAGAAGCCAGGCCATGTTCACATGCAGCAAAAGAGAGCGGTGTGATTCCTACTCTCAGGGAAAATCCGCAATGGGATTGGAACCATGGGCAAATTACTGTTGTCTGATTGGCTGGGGCGGTGTGTGTGTGTGTGTGTTTCATGGAACAGAGGGGTGGAAGGACTACATTCTGTCCAAGAACAGCATCTAGAGTACAAATGGCAACTTGTGTGTCTTTGGCGGGGCCGCCTGGGTGCGGGGTCAAGTACCTGATCTTTAAGAAGTCAACAAAGAAAACTGCTCGGTGTCCTCCTGCTGAGGCCAAACTGCTAGTTTTGGTGCTGGCGCATAGTAGGTGCTTAGTCAACTGTGGAGTGAACGGGACAGTAGGCAGAGAACAGGTCAGGCTAACTTCCATCTCAGGGCTTGTGGGAGTCAAAAGCGTAAACTGTCAGGTGGGCTGCAGACCCTCCCACAGCTATAGCTGTCCTAACTGCATGGTGGGGGGGGGGCTCATTTTCAGCGGCATCGGGGCAGTCCACTGTCATAGCATCCATCTACGGAGGATGACAAGGAGGCTCGATGGGGCCTAACCCATAGTTGAAGTCCAGGTCCCCTGTCCTACTCTAGAAGTGAGATGTGGACAGCTGCCAAGTCACCTGAAATGTAGTGAGTCCCGCTCTACTTACGGGCTTGTCAAGGAGTAGTTGGGACTTCCCTGGGAGATAGACTGGGCCTGCAACTTAGAGAGACCAAGAGGGCAGTGGAATGGGAAGGGCTTGCTGGATAGAAGGGACCCAATCTGCAAAACCATGGAGCCAGTCATGGTCCACCAGGAAACTTGGAAGCATGTGGCGTGGCTTGGAACTGTGTCGGCAGGTGGGGCCTCAGAGCAGCCAGGGGAGGTGGAGAACCCTTGATGGGCCCCAGATTTATGCATTGGAGTGGGCGAGGTGGGAGCTTGAGATCGTCTTGCCAGGCAGGGGACAGCGAGGGGCATGGGATAGATTCCAAAAGTGGGGATGGGAGAAGCAGGAAGCAGGATTCATGCTCGAGGAGGCGTCGGGTTGAGAGAGAAGGGACTCCCAGGTTGGGTGTCATAGTGGCATGGAGAGGCTGCTGGAAAGCCGTCTGGGAGATCCTTGGACATACCTCAAGAAACTCTCTATGGAGGCTCTCGTCCTGCTCAAGCTCCTGCGTGAGCCCTAAGTTCCTTGATTGTTTCCAAGCGGCATCCTAGCAATCACCCCATGCTTACCTTGACAACCAGCCTCTGCTGGCTCCTGCCACCTCTGCCCCCGCTGTCCTTCCCCCTGACCCAGATCATCTGCCCTTTCTGCTTCTTCTGCCAGCACGCTTCCCACGGCAACGCTGCTTCCCTGCTTTTATTGAGATGTTAGCTTCACTGCCTCTTCCCGGACTCTTCCCTGGATGCATTATTGAACAGGTCCACTCTCTATTACATGCCCCCTTTAATTTACCTCTTAGAGTTTATAGAACCTGGCAAAATGATTTTACAGGGTTGTCATCCTTTCTCCCCATTATACTTGAGCTCTGCCAAGGCCAGGTCCTTGTCCAGGCCCAAGAAGGATGGCTCAGGGAGACACTTCTGGATCCGTGTCGGCACATTTGGGAAACAGGAGCACAGTGCTTACCACACAGGGTTATTGACACAGCATTGCAGACACAGGGCCTGCCAAAGTCAGGGTGACCCCAGGGAACCCATCAGTCATTTCTCCACTTTCTGGGTTGTGAGACTGAAGCCCAGACGAGGAGGATGGGGCTGGCTACATGGCCTAGTGAGGAGGTGCTGGGATGGGCTGCTCTGATGTCTCTGAGAAGTGCCTGGCCCTGTACCCTGTTCTGAGTAGGCGTTCTGTAGTGAGAGCTGGCGCTGGGCTCCTCCAGCCATCTGCTGCTTGAACTGAAAGACCCTACTTGCCTGCTTGGCTGTCACAACTTCGCAGCAGGTCAGCCACAGGAATTCTCATGGCTGGGTTTTTGTGGAACACAAAGACTGCCTCTCGACAATGGAGAAATGCATTTCCTCTGCATCGGCAATGACTACACCGAACATCTCGGCAACAGTTCTCATCATGTAGGACTGTTATCAAGATTAACTTCTGAACCCTATGAAGGGTTGCATGTTGGGGCTTGAGGGGGCATCGAGGGAAGAACACACATTAGTGTTTTCTATCACAAGAGAACCTGCACCTTCCCTCCAAGACAAACCTCTCTAGCCGTTTGATCTATTTTCAGGGAAGTGGTTTCCTTAAATGCATTAATTTTCTCAAGGATGTGAGGTTTCTGATGTGTCCTGTCCCACTTAGTCACTGACTCAGCAATGTATTCTGTAAATATTTACTGAGAATATACTAGGCATTCTTATAGGCTCTGAGGATGTCACAGAGAAACAAAACGTAACCTGCCGTTGCTATCCTACAGACCGGGAAGAAACAGATGGCAGAGTCCTGCTGGTAACTGGCTGTGTGATCGTGGGTTAATTCCCTTCCCTCTCTGGGCCTTGGGGTTTGGTTGCACCCCACTTGTAGACTCCCTTGTAGAATGTTCCGATGGCCCTCACTGATTATGGAGCATGACGGCCATTTCCAGCTTGTGACTGTAGGTCCCTCAGAGCATCTTGTCCGCCCATTCTTTTGTCCCCTTTTATTTAGTGGGGCCCATGCTGCTTTTTGGTTCTTATTTATTTTGTACCTGTGATGTATGTATTTATGTTTGTGTGTACTCACATGCCTGGGTGTGCATGTGCGTGTGGGCACACCAGAGGTCAATGTCAGGTTCCTGCTTCAGTTGCTTTCTATCTTATTTTTTTGAGACGGGGGTGGGGGGGGGAAGAGGGGGGGGGCTCTTACCGATTTTGTTTGGTTAGCTGGCCAGTAAGCCCCAGGAAGCGGCCTGTCTCTACCTGTCTAGCACTAGGATTATGTATGCACACAAACCACACCTAGGGTTTTGTTTTTGTTTTTCAAGACAGGGTTTCTCTCTGTAGCTTTGGACCCTATCCTGGTACTTGCTCTGTAGACCAGGCTGCCCTTGAAATCACAGAGATCTGCCTGCCTCTGCTTCCCGAGTGGCGGCTGGGACTAAAGGTGTGTACCACCAATGCCCAGACACACCTAGCCTTTTAGGTGGGTGCTGGGGATCTGAACTCAGGTCCTCATGATTGCACAGCAAGCACCTTATGACAGCCATCCTCCAGCCCTCACTCTCCGAATGTCTCAGTTTAACCCTTACAGAATCCCCTTGAAGGAGGAATTTGATTCATCATCTCGACTTTTGGAATGAGGATGTGGGTGTCACAGAGAGAGATGGTGTCTCCGAATTCACAAAGCTTCTCCGTGGAGGACTGGGATCTGAGTTAGGCAGATGGGATCCCACATGCACCCGCTCTGCCTCGGTCGCCGCTGCCCGCCTATGCTCCGCTCCTCTATTGCCTGCCTCCAGAAGTGCTCCCAGAGCCCCTCTTGAGTGATTCCTTCTTAGCCTCTGCTCCAATGATTCTGTCCATGCAGGCCCTGGCCATGGGATGATGTTGTCCTTGTCTGTCCAGATGCCGAGTAATCTCATCTCCACTGCCTCTTCTGCCCCTGACCCAGCACTCTGGGTCATCCACTCTCCACACAGCCACCAGAGACTTATTTAAAAGGCAAAAATCAGTTTCTGTCAATTTTTTTTTTTTTTTTTGTATTTTGAATAAAGCTCTACCTTGGGACCACGGCTTGGAAGGTTCTGCACTGTTTAGCCGCCCTCCCTTCCCTGCCCTCATCTATGGCCACTTCTCTGCACAGTCTCTCTACTCCAGGCACGCTGGCCTCCTACCTGTCCCCAGGCAGCCCAGGCTCACATTTAGCCATTTTCTCTTTTCAGAGGGCTCATCCCCACAACAGGACGAAACTGTTATTTGGACCCTACTTCCATGTGGTCATTCCCATATCTATCTGTTTAGGTGGTTCCACATTTACCTTTGAACTGTTTATTTTGAATTTTACTTATTTTCATTTTTTATTATTTATTTTTTTATTGAGTTATTCATTTTGCCCCCTTCCCTCCCACTCTTTCCTCTGTCCCCCAAGGTCCCGATTTACTCAGGAGATCTTGTCTTTCCGCCTTCCTAGGCGGATTTATGGATGTCTCTCTTAGGGTCCTCTTTGTTACCTAGGTTCTCTGGGGTTGTGGGCTGCAGGCTGGCTGTCCTTTGTTTTATGTCTAATATCCACTTCTGAGTACATATTACATTTGTCTTTCTGGGTCTGGGTTACCTCACTCAGGATGGCTTTTTCTAATTCCAACCATTTGCCTGCAAATTTCAAGATGTTAATTTTTTCCCCCTCTGAGTAGTACTTTACTGTGTACTGTAAATGTACCACATTTTCCTTATCCATTCTTCACTTGAGGGGCACCTAGGTTGTCTCCAGGTTCTGGTTATTACGAATAATGATGCTGTGAACACAGCTGAGCAAGTGTCCTTGTGGTGTGAGTGTGCATTCTTTGTGTACATGCCCAGGAGTTTACCTTTGGATTGTTATTAATGATGGTGTCTATATGCCCAAGAGTTTACCTTTGGATTCTTATTAATGATGGTGTCTCTTCTGAGGGTGTGAGCCCCAGGAAAGCAGGTGTCAGATGTGTCTGGTTCTTCTGTGTTGCCTGCACCACAGTGCCTGACATGGAAAAGCCAGTCAGTGACTAAGGTCTTGAAGGAAGAGTAGAGCCCCTCTGAGATTCTTTACATGGCAGTCCTGCTACGGCCTGACAAGGTCCTGACCAGGATCCGTTAATTCAGGCTAACTTCACAGGTGTGTGGTCACTATCCATCCCTGGCTTTGCCTGCCTGCAGTCTTATGCATAGGCATGAGGCAAGTTCATTGGCAGCTTTCTGCTGACTTCCCTTCACTAGGGATGCTAAGAGCTCCTTGCCTGTTAACTTTGAGCAACTTATGAGACGTTCTCTGAGAAGGGAAAATGCCAACTTTTAAGTCAGAACACCAGAGCCCAGTCAGGCACAGCCACTTAACACAGCTGTCAGGTCTCATCAGCCAAGGGAGAGAGACTTCATACTCTAAAGAGACACAAGAGTGCTGAGTTCTGCCAGGACCTGGGTCAAACACTACTCATGGAGCACATCAAAGGAGCTGTAGTCTGTAGCCCAGAGGGATGTTTGGCCACATTCAGGGCAAATGGAGAAAGAGGCTTCGCGTTATCCTGCCATGACTAAAAGAAACTGAAGTTTGGGTACCTAACTTCAGAGCCCTTTTCTAATGAGAAGTAAAGAGCCACCTGGGGGATGAGCATGGTAGCCAGAGGGCTGGCACCACTCACCTTAAAAAGCACTTCTAAAGCCCACGGAAATGCAGCTTGTCAGGTCTCAAAGGCCACCCACCACACAGGACCTTCATATTGGAAACAGAAAACAGTCTCTGCCCTACTTTTAGGAGCCGAGGAAGGAAATAGCATACTGTTGTATGTACCAGGAAACCCCAAGGCCAAATCTAGGCAAAATTGTGAACTTAAAAGCTCTGTGGATGTTACGTTCAAGGATCCTGGCTCTGCTCTCAGAGCCAAAGAAGCCCACGTTTCTGTAGAATGTGGCTTACTGATCGCCACAGCCTGCCAGCCACATGAATTCACAATGAAGGTCACTTGGGAAGGAAACTCACTGTTCCTTTACAGGACTCAATTTGTCTTATGATTTTCTTTCTGGATTCTGGCTGATGGCCTCTGTCTTGGTAGCCTTTAGGGTACCATCACCGTACAATTCTGGTTTGGTAAAATTTGTCATTTCTCCACTCCTTCCTAAGTAGCTTCTTCTAATGTATGTGTCACTGCAATATGGCTTATTCCTCAAAACGTTCCTCTGAGGACAGGAATGTTCATAACTGGTAGAGGCAGGAAAGTCAAGATCTAATGACATCTGAGGCATTGCAGCATCTGAGTGACAGGAGTTGTTATTGATGTTGGAAATATCTGCACAAAATGATACAAAGTCTTACATGGTGTCTTGGGATCTTTCTTCAAAATAACTCAGTGTGTGTGTGCTGTGTGTACATGTCTGCTTGTGTGTATATTTGTGTATATGTGTGTGTTCTTGTGTGTATATGTGTGCATGCTTGTGTATAAGTGTGTGGGGGTAAGAGAGAGAGACACACACACACAGAGGAAAGTGGGTACAGGCATAGAGAAAATTAAATTGGTCAGTCACTAAAGCTGAGTGATATCATTTCCTTACACTGCTCCCTCCCCCTCCAGGGTCTCCTGTAGTACAGACTGGCCTTGAACTCATTTTGTAGTCAAGGATAACCTTGAACTTCTGATGGTCCTGCCTCCATCTGGGATCACAGTTATATGCCACTATGTCAGGTCTATGTGGTACTGGGCATCAAATTCAGAGCTCGGTGCATGCCAGACTGGTGCCCTAATGACAGAGCCACGCCCCTAGCCCCTCTCCCCCACCCTCTGTTAGAAACAGTATTGAAACATCCCAGCCTGGAAGGCATTTTGGGGACTGACCTCAGCCTTTCTAATCTCATTTCACAGTCCCCATCCTGAGGACCTTCTGGCATGGTGACATTACCCTGGTGGCTGTGATTTCACACCTCTAGGCCTTTATGCACAGCTCCATCTGTCTGCCATCCCTTTTTTCCCACAATCCAACAGTCCTGCCTCACAAGTCCCACAGCCTTGTTTACTAGCCCGAGCATTTCTCACACAGTATTTTAATTTTACTTTTCGCTTCCTCTGCTGGCCTGTGGCATCCTTGGGGCATTTCTCTATCCTCCCAAAGTGTATCCTCAGAACATGTTTTCAGAAAGAATAATAGTAATGGTGATAGCTACAAGGTTTATATCCCCCCCCCCGTATTAATGTGCCAGGTACCTCAACTCATTGCATAGCTACGGACATTAAACCTTAACACAGTGTGTACTGTTAATGCTATCGCCCTCTCCTGAATAGACAGATACTTTAGGGAGATTATTTTACCTGTAACTTTGTGCTACAAGGTGACAGAGCTGAGGCTGGGTTCAAAATCAAAGCCACCTGTTCTTCCTCCTTCGGGTCCTTAAGGTTCCAGGAGTCGAAAGAGCCTGGGTTTTGGCCTCAATTCTGCTTCTAAATTGGTATGTGACTTTAGGGGGCACCTCTGCCCCGTAGGCCCTCCCTGTGTGCCTGGGAGAGTCTTTGAGAGAACTAGAGGATCACGTGACACGAGGGCCCTCCCAGTTTCAACTCGCCGAGGGGAGATTTTTCTTCTACGGTTGGTTTTCTGCCCAGGAGCTGGCGTCCCTATCTGGGAACCTCCCAGCTTCCCATTCCTCAACCTCTTCTTGCTAATTGTAGTCTCTGAGAACAAAACCGCGTTTGCAACCTGCTGCCAGGGTCACCTCTGCCTCCCTCTCTCCCTGCCCAGCTGGGATTTCTCTTTAGGTGGGGGTGGAGCCCTAGGCAAGAGGGAGGGGAGCCTGCAGCTGCCCGGCTCCTTCCTGCGGCTTCCCTGTTGTTTCTCAGCCCCTTCCTCCCCCCCCCCCCCACGACGGAAACTCAGCTTCACACTTTCTAGGGATGTTCCGGGCACAGCCGGAGCCGGTGGTTGCAATGGGCAGCCCCGGGCTTCTGGCTTCATCTCTCCCAAGTCCGCCGCCCGGAGGTGGGGTGGGCGTTTGCAGGAAAGGGGGGCGGCGCACTCCTTCCTCCCAGTGCAGACTAGGCCCAGCACGCCCCGCTGGAGCTGGGGACCCCCTGTGCCGGCCCCCTGCACCCTCGTTCCGAGCCCTAGCTGAGCCCCGCCATTGCTCCCGCCAGGCCTTGGTGACTGCAGACCCAGGCCGGGGCCGCGGCGGGGACTAGGCCCGGGTCCAGCGTGCCCCCTCCGCCGCTCGGAGAGGAACGGGAGTCCCCGATAGGGCAGCTTTCGGCCCGGGGAGCGCCCAGGCCTGGGCGCCGCGCTCTTTGGATCGCCGCAGCTGCGATGCAGCGGCTGGCCAGGGCGGCGGGGCGAGCTGGGGTGCGAGCGTGCAGAGCCCCGGGGCTGCTCAGTCCCCAGCGCTCGCGGAGCCCGGACGAGGCCCGGAGCTGTCCCCCGGGCGGTGCTGAAGGGAGCGGGGGAAGCGACGCGGAGGGGGCGGCCGGGGCAGCGGCGTGCCGGGCTAGGGCAGCGCGAGCCCTCGGCCAGGGTCTTCCCGACCGATCGCTCGGCTGGCGACGCGGAGCGAGCGCAGTCTACGAACCTGTTGGAGGCAGCAGTTCCTCCGCGGCCGACCAGGGCGCCCGGGACCGAGGTTCTGGCGCGCCTCTCCCTCACGTCCTCCTCACTCCTCCGCTGAGACGCTCCCTCCTGCCGAGCTTAGCGCGCGCCACGCGGGGGGCGCAGAGCCCCTCTTCTGTCCGCCCCGAAAGCTGGCGGAGC
The DNA here is from genome assembly GCF_943737965.1 of Phodopus roborovskii. Taxonomy (NCBI): domain Eukaryota; kingdom Metazoa; phylum Chordata; class Mammalia; order Rodentia; family Cricetidae; genus Phodopus; species Phodopus roborovskii. The sequence continues at coordinate 8,769,555 of NW_026126482.1, forward strand.
CGCAGGGCACACAGCTCAGAGGCCTCCCCCAAGGGCAGCCGGGCTCCCAGGGAGACCCGAGCTTCCTGAGAAGGGAGGCGGGGGCTGGCTGCTGGGACAACAGCGAGTAGCAGAAGAAAACGGCTGGGAAGCAAGAGGCAGGGGAGTTCCCCAGGCTCACAGCTCTGCCTTGAAGTTTGGGGACGCGGGGGAGGGGGGGTGTTGCTAGGATATCCCGTCTTGGAAATCTCTTTCCTCCTCTCTTCGTTTCTGTGACCAGTAACTACAGCATATGCCTCAACACTTACCTGCTCAGTTGCAGACTCCACTCAGCTCTCATTCTGGGATGTCATTGGGGGCTCTTTCTGAAAACAGGATATATAAGGTCGTGCTCACCGTGACAGAGGACCACTTGTTTTGAGTGGACTCACCCCAGGGCCTTTGCACCTGTGTCTTTTGCCTTTTGCCTGCAACTTCACTACTTAGGTTGAATCCACGAGGGGGTAAAGTGTATATGCACTGTCAGTGTAATCTCCTGTGCTGCACGGTCAGCCTGTAAGTCCTTCTACTAGATGCCTGGTCACACTATCTTATGATTGCTTTTCTCCACCCCAAGCTACCAGTCTGGTAAAACCTGGAGTCATATTTTTCTTGGGATCTCCACCACAGTAGCTGTCCAACTATAACTGCTAAATCAGGGGACAAATGTGAAGCAAAGCTCGAAGGAGCTCCCCTCTCTTTGTGTGGTTGCTCATCTGATTCCTGTATTTTATTCGCAAGCCTGCAAGGCCCCACTTGGCAGCCTCATCACCAACACTTCTCTGAGTCACCAGCTTCCCTTCCAATGACCTCGATTTCCACCTTGAGCTGTGTAAGAAAATATAAGTTGCTATTTTCTTTGCTTGCCACACTCCTCATCTTGATTCACAGGGCAAACTCCTTCTAGTCATTTGGATTTTAGTTCAAATGTTCAAACCCCACTCCCTCCAAGAGGCTATCTCTGACCATGTATTTAATCCAAGTGTGTCCAACACATTTGTAGACGCCAGCATCATATCACAATATCAAAAGGTTGAGCAGCCCAGATTTAATGCTTCCCCCATTTACTCTAGGGTCAAATGTCAATCATTTAGTAGTTACTTCTCTGAAATAGTTTTACAGCCATCCCTTGTTATGTATGGGGGATTGGTCCCAGGAACTTGTTACAAAACTCTGAAGATGCTTACATTTCTTATATAAAATGGCATTGAATTTGCATACAACCTACATAATCTTCCCATATGCTCTTGTTTTTGGGACAGGGTCTCATATAGCACAGCTGGCCTCTCTTCCAGCCTCCCCCTTCTAAGTGCTGGGATTGCTGGGATTGCCACCATGCTTGATCTTCTCCCTACGTCCAGTCTTTAGATGACACATGTGCTTCTGTGTAATCAGTTGTCAGCTTTCTGAGCAGACTTTATCTTAGTCTGCATATCACAGCTGTGCATTTTTTTTTTTTGCTGTGTGGGGATGACTGTGAAATCATCTCTGGGTTGGAAGTCACCAGAGAGGGCTTGAGAAGAGGGGGCACAGATATTCGTATAGAGGGCAGAAGTGACTGGGAGAGGGCCATAGGCCATTTTGTCATGCTTTAATGAGATATGCCACAGACCAGGCAATCTATCATGAACAAAAATGTACTGGCTCATTGTTCAAGTAGCTGGGGAGTCCAAAGCAGAGGAGTTAGCAAGAGTCTTTTTGTTATGTTATCTCATGAGAGAGGGAATGAGAAAGGAACAGGGAGGGGGAGGGAGGAAGGACAGAGAAGGTGGAGAAGGAGAAACTTCTCACTTCAAGCTCTGTTACAATGGCCATTTATTCATCTGAGAGGACAGAGCCACTGTGAACTAATGCCTCCTGTAAGAGAACTCTGTTTCAGTCACAGCTGTGGATATGCAGCTGTGGGTGGAGTCACAGGCCTGGGCAACAAAACCAGAAAAACAACACCCAATGAAACAATTGCCTTCTTCTCACTTGATGTACATGACAACTTTATCCAGAGTCCATTATCCCACCCCAAACCATCGAGGGCAACAGAAACAGACTAACTTGACCAAAGTCAAATAGCCTGTAAATGATGATACTACTCCTGGTACCATGATGCATGCTGGGATCTAGAGGTAAGGAACAGCTTTTTGCATCTGGGAAATTGCATCACTAGGAGACACAGGCTAAAAGCAGTAGATTATAGCTCAAGAATGGTTCTTGACCAGGAGAGGGGTAGGGCAGCATGAACCAACAGACACCCACGTCAGGAGAAAATGAAACTTGAATAGCAGCTACCACTTGTGGAGCACTATCCAGACATGACACACTATGGTAAGAATTTTGTGTCTTAGCTAATCATTCCTGCTTACAAAGGAAATGGAGATCACAAAGCTGTTGAGCAGCAGGATGAGGCTTAACCATTATGAGCCACAGAATTTGAATTTCTGGTGAGCAGGAATTTGAATAGTGCATAGGATGTCTTCACTCCTACTGAGAAACCTTGAGTAGGAGTGCTGCCAGACAGCGGAAGGCAGGGTAAACACTACCTTTGGGGATGTTACAGAGGCTAAAATTGAACTTTTAAGGACTAAGTAGGGGTGTTTACAAGCAGACACAAAGAGAGAGAGAGTTTCAAATAGAGACAGAATATCCAAGGGCCTTCCGATGTGAAAATACAGGGGTTGTTATATGGGCACGGAGTTATATGTTGAATGCTTGTGAGACAGCTATAAGGAGGGGGAAAACAGGCTGGAACGATTTCATCTCTGAGGCAATGGTGAGCCATTGCTGTGCAAAGACTCCCCAGCTGTCCTTGGTCATCCCACAGTATCAGTGTTGTCCTTTGCCATTTGCACGGCAAATTTGCACGGACGCTGTGGGTGTTACTCTGTGATGTGGGTCAGAAGCTCCAGGAGGGTACCATGCCTGTGGTTCTTATTGTTGATGACACCTGGCAGCAATCCTATGCAGGTGCGCGGTATGCATCGGAGAGAGTCTTCGGGCACAGGGAGCCTCGTTTAGAGGCAACTACTAGACAACTACTTCAAGTGGCGGAAGCATGAGAAGGAGAGCACAGGTCTTTAGAATACCTAATTTGGAAAACACCAAGCTCCTGCTTCCTGCCTCCGAGCTCCTTAGGGAGGTTGCGATTGAGTTTTCCAAAATGGCTGCCGACCAATCCCCGCTCACCTCCCCTGCCATCTACAGAAAGGCCTGCTGGCACCAGGCTCCCAGAACCCAGCTGGGCCTGGCCTTCTCTGCTGTGGTATATCTTTTGGCTCCTGGATTTTAGGCCTGATGTTCTCTGTTATGTGACAATCGCATCCTATGCCACCATTTGGGTTTATGGTTTAAAAGGGTGGTTGCTGTGCTAATGACACTCTTGGCTCTGGTACAAAAGATCTGGCTCCCGTGGCTCTGCCCCTCCTGGAAGTGCTGTGTGCTCTGGGATTGGCTGGCTTGCAGGGCCTGGTCAGTCCTGCTCACTTCGCAGTGCACCTGCCATTCAGTGTCTTTGGAGTCTTTGCACATCTCTCATTCCCTGTGTGGTGGTGTCATAGAGGAAGCTTAGCCCTCAGTATTCAGACTGTGGAATAGATGTCTGCCAGGAGAAGGCAGATCTGCCTGCATTCTCTGGCGTGCTTTCTTCTCCTCCCGGTCCACAGCACAATTACCTCTCATTTTAGTTTTGATAACACTTTCTGCTCTTTGAAACAGCTATTCAGTTATTTCTCGTTCTTTCACCAAATCCCAGCTCCATGAGAACCGAGGCTGCTCTGTTACCCCCGAACCTATCCTTTCCGTCTGCTTTGTGTTGCTATGGTATCTGAGACTGGGGAACTCATAAAGGTGTAGAAATCGATTTTCTGAGTTCTGGAGACTGGGATCTCCAAGATCAGTGAGCTGGCACCTGGAGGGGACAAACACTATGTCCCCATAGGAGGAACAAAGGTATCCCATGAGCCCTTTCCTACCCAGCAGGAGTCCATCTGGGACACTGACCTCAAGGTACCACTCTCCACAGAGCTACACTAGGGTTTGGGGGTTATTGTAGATGGCAGCTGCTACAGTATTTGGTCAGGTAGGATGTGCTTTCTGCCCTTTCCTATTAGGTTAGGTTCTCCATCAGAGCAATAAACCACATCTCAGAAATGCCAGCACATGACATACTAGCATATTAGCACTTATCCATTTCACATCTGACATGGTTTTTATATAAAAAAAAGGAATTTTATATTTTATTCCTGTATAGTGTGTCACATGACTGTGGATGTCCACGCAGGCCAGAAGTAGCCATCAGATCTCCTGGAGCTGGAGTTAAATTCAGTTGTGAGCTGTCCCATGTGGGTCCTGGGAACTGAACTCAGGTCCTTTGGAAAAGCAGCAAATGCTTTAATCTCTTCAGGCTTCTCTGAAGTTCTTAAATCCCAGTTGTCATAGTTTTAGCTAGTCAATTTATTCATTTTTGAGAAGGGAAAGGGAGATGTAATTCTTTAACATGTATAGTGTATCTCACGCAAATGTTAGAATGGGTATTTGAAGGCAAAACTCTTAGCCCTAGTTCACAGATGAAGAAATGGGCTCAGGTACCAGTTCAAATCCACTTCGGAGACCATGCCACATGCACTTCTGACACCTCCTCTTGGGAGCTATGAGTTGTGTTCTAGGCTACTTTTACCCCTCACTGAATTCTGATGTTAGGTAAACCGTGTGAAGTTGAGTTTCCTCACACGCATTTCTTAGAATCCTTTGTGGAGAAGGATAAATGGTACCATGCCTGTGAAGTGCTCATACATGAAAAGAGACCAGTAACATTGCTGCTGGCACTGGGCTGTTGTTTATGGTAATCCTCTCTGCTGCTTCAAGATGCTGTAGAGAAATAACTGAGAGGAAGATGCTCAGGGTTAATGTCACACTTCACGGTTGTACGTGAAGTTCTTCAGAGCAGGACCTTGGACAGTGATTCCCCTCTGATGGGAAAAAAGGAACATCTAAGGAAAGACAGAGAGCAGCTGAGCATGTGTGATGGCTGCTCTTGGTTGTCAAGTGGACTACATCTGGACTCAACTAGAAAACCCAAGCTGCTCCGCACTCCTGGGAGGGGTTCTCTTAATTAGATTAGAAGAAGCAGGAAGAGCCATCCTAAATCTGGGCCACTCCTTCTGATGGCAGCCCATATAAAAGGGTGTGGAAGACAGAGGCTGTGCTGTTTATCTGCTTACCCTCACTCTAACTGGTAGTTCACCCATCCTGTTGCTGCAGCCAGTATTAACCCCAACCTCCGCAGGATCCTCAGTGCAGACGGAAGGCCACTGGCTTTCCAGGACTTCCCTGGGCTCCACAGATTGGGACAGCTGATAACACCCACTTTCAAGGACTGAACAGCTGCCAGATTCTTGGCCTTTCTGCCACGAGACAGCCATCGTTGGACTACCTGGACCACATTCCGAGTAAGCCAGTGAAGGAAACAGCCCTTTATGTATTCATCCTCTAGGTTCTGTTCCTTTAGCAGAGCCTGACTGGAAACATATGTCTCCATTTCCTGGTAGAGAGGAAGGAGCTCCTTCAAGGACAAGGCTTCACTTCAAGCCTCAGCTCTCTAACTCTCAAGCTTTAGAAGAATGTGAATTGTCAAGGTGCCCCAGCCCCTCCCCTGGGCTCTGAAATTACAGCTAATCTCCTCTCCATTGTATCTGCCACAAGGGGAGAGAAAATGCCACAGATAATCTCTAACCCTCACTTGAGCCAATAATCACATCCATTTATCTCCCCACAAAGCTGCTTAGTATAAGGTGGCCAGGAGGCCATGCTCCAGGGCTTCTCCGGGCTCTGGTTGCCTGCAAAGGGTGATATTTCCTTCCTTCTTTCCTCCCTCCCTCCCTCCTTCCTTCCTTCCTCTTTCGGTTTCTTTTTTAAAATTAATTAATTTTTTACATTCCAATTCCAGTTCTTCCTTTCTCCTCTCCTCCCATTCCCCCCAGTCTCCCCCGATCTGTTCCTTGGAGAGAGTAAGGCCTCTCCTAGGAAATCTACTAAGTCTGCCCCATCATCTCATTGAGACAGGACCCAGGCTCCTCTCCTGCCCCACACCCCTGTGTCTAGGCTGAGCAAGGTCTCTCTCCACATAGAATGGGCTCCACTAAGTCAGTGTGTGCATTGGTGTTAGATCTTGGACTCCCTGCCAGTGGCCTCATACATTGTCCCAGTCACACCATTGTCACCTATACTAAGGGAGTCTAGTTCAGTCTTATGCAGGTTCCCCATTGGTCAGACCTGAGTCAGTGGTCTCTCACTAGCTGGGGTCAGCTGATTCTGTGGGTTTCCCCATCATGGTCTGACTCCTTTGTTCATGTTATCATTCCTCCCTCACTTCGATTGTACTCCAGGAGCCTGGCCCAATGGTTAGCTGTGGATTTCTGCATCTGCTTCCATCTATTTCTGGAAGATGATTCTAGCTTTTCTGGGGTTGTGGATTGTAGGCTGGGTATCTTTTGCTTTATGTCTGGTACCCACTTACGAGTGAGTACATATTACATTTGTCTTTCTGGTGCAAACAGTGTTTCTAATGACTGTTGGGAGGCTGAACTCACAGTGAAAACAGGGTAGCATCTTCAGTGCTGGGAACAGCATTCCTCATCGCCCTCTGGGGAGCAGACACAAGATCTGTGAACAGTTTTCCTGAGATGAAGAGTTCTCTGTGCCTCAGTTTCCCCATCTGTAAAACAGAGATAAAGGCCTGTGTGCTGCAGAGCTCTTGCAACACTGAGTGAGATGCTGTGTGCGGAGACATGTTAGTGGGCTATTTCTATGTCGGTGTCAGCTGAGTTCACTGTGGCCCATACGAAGTGTAGACACTGAGCCCTCTCAGTGAGCGAGGAGTTGGCTCACTCACGAAAGGCACATGAATGGACTTCGAGACAAGTGTGCCCAGGCTGGAGGGATAAAGGCTCAGATGTTAAAGAGACAGAACAAAGGAGTTTCTCTGCAGGTGACACTCCACCCCTGTTATAAAGGGCAGGGCAGTGCAGTTCCTGAGTGAGAAGGGCTTTGGGAAAGTCCCCAGGAGTTCATCTGACTCTGCTGGTGTTGACGGCACTTAAGCTAGTCTCATCATGTCTGGAAAACTCTAGAAAGAATTTTGATAGAAATAAAGCTGTGATGGCTGGTGCTGGGTGTGGTGGTGCACACCTTTAATCCCAGCATTTAGGAGGCAGAAGCAGGCAGATCTCCATGAGTTCAAGGCCAGCCTGGTCTACAGAGCAAGTTGCAGGCCAGGAAGAACTAAATTACATGCATGTACGTATCACGTGTTTTCCTTTTGAGAAAGGGTTTCACTGTTGGGGTTAGATCCAGCCTTGCCCTGAGCTCATAGCAATCTTCATGCACCAGCTTTCTGAGCTCTTGGACTACAAGCATGAACTACCGCTGCTGTGTTCAACAAACATTCATTCAGTACTTACCATGTGCAATGTACAGTCCCAGATACCTAAAAGTTTATCATTAAACAAAGCAGGACAATGAGCTCCACATTTGCGGTGCTCACTGAGCCCTGGGGTGAAGGGAGACAACAGATGCACAACTGTGTGAGGCATTTCTTATGGTGACTCTTATGGGAAAATGAAAACTGAGTTGGAATCTGATCTGAGGGCACTGCTTCCTACGGGGTCAGAGAAGACCTCACGTATGGGGTGACATTTATGCCGAAACTTAGTGGGATGAGTCACACTGGCGGAGAACAGAGACTGCAAAAGTCAGGGCAGCCAGCATGTGTGAGAGGCCGTGGCGAGGCGGTTGGCTGCAGAGATGCGAATGAGAAGGTGATTTCGAGGAAGACAGATGAGTGACGAGAGACTTCAGTAGCTGGTGAGGACATCGCCCCTGCGTGGTTTCAACAAACCCTGGGTGGAGAAAGGTGGCAGGAAAGGGAAGGAGGCGAGTGGGAGCTGGTTGGAGCTGGTTGGGGTTGGAGCTAGTTGGAGCTAGTTTGGATAGATCAGGTCATGAAGGCAATGTCAGGACCCGCGCCATACTATAGCTAAACTCATGGGATGCTTGAACTTGGGGATTCCCAAAACAAAGAACATCCAGGACCAGGCCATCCTGCTGGGCAGATCTGTGCATGAAACAGGTGTAGGCTATGCTCTGCCCTTAGGAAGCCACTTTGAGTTGGGCTTTCTAAGCGCTGACCTCCAAGGAAGTCAGTGACAGTGCCAGTAAAAAACACATTTCAGAGTTCAAGTGCTTCTCGGTGATTGACCGACAGGAAGATGCTCTTGATACAAGGCCCACATTTTGCCGCCGTTAGAGTCCCTGGCATATACCTTTCAGAAAAATGTGAGGCTCTGAGAGGGAGTGTACCAAAAAGAACTTGATGAACTTTAACGGTCTGGGACACGGTGCTGGGAAGGTGGCTGTCAGTAAAGCGGCCTCTCTGCAGGCATGAAGACCAGAATTCAGTTCTGAGAACACATAGTAAAAAAAGGGAAGCAAAGTGGTGTGCACCTGTGGTCTTAGCACTGCAGGGGCAGGGATGGGGGGAGGGGAGCCTCCTGGGCTCTGTGGCTAGCCAGTCACAAGGCGAGCTTCAGATCACAGTAAGAGATACTGTCTCAAAAAAGCAAGGTGGCTGAGGCCTAAGAAATGACACCCACAGTTGTCTTCTGGCCTTCTCACTCATGGGCACGCATGCATGCCTGTACCCTCACACAAATGTGCTTCTGTACACATATGTACATATACACACAAACACACACACAGAGATACAGAGACGAGCACATACACAGAGTCACACACACACAGTGTGAAAACTTATATCTGTGAAATCTTAGACACAGATGCTTATTGTGGTTTTAAACATTAGCTTTGCAAAAGCTGGAAGCAGCCAAGATGTCCTTCAGTTGGTGAACAGATAAACAAACGTGGGGAGCAGGCAATGGGGCATTCTTAGTGTTCAATAGAAAAGCACTATAGAGACTTGAATGGACACAGAGGGAATTTAAGTACCCGTGACTCAGTCAGTGAAAGAAGATTGTCCACAAAGGCTCCACGGTCTATCACTCCAACTCTATGCATCCCAGATGAGTCAAAACTACTGAGACAGCCAAAAGCTCAGTGGCCGCTGTGGAACGTTCCAGACAGTACTTCAGCGGTGGGTACTTGTTACTGTCTATCCCTAACCCCACCCTAGATTGTCTGGCTCCAAGAGGGAACCCAAAGTAAACCATGGACTTCATACTATCATCATGTGTCAATACATCCATCAGATGTAACAAACACGCCACTCATGTGGGTGCTATACTATACATGTGCCGTGTGGGAAGGGAGGTAAATGAAACCCTGATTTCTTCAGCTTGGTTCTGTTGTGAATATAAAGTTGCTCCAGAAAAAAAAAAAAAAAAAAGTCTGTTTTCAAAAAGGTGGCAGACACATATCAGTAAGCCATCTTTGGGATGGGTAAACATTTGACAAGCTTCCGTCCAGGAAGCCAAGTGGAACTTGTGGGCTAGAGTGAATCTCTAGCTTTTAAATGTTCGTTTCCTTTTTCCTAAGCGTACCTTGCATTTCTCATCCGTATGAGTTGAATCTCCAGAGGTGGACTTGATTAGTTTAGACTAACCAGCCCGACACATCCTCTAGACCACAAATGCTGTGTGAAGATAAGTTAGTGTCATAGAGCCTTAGTCACCCAACTGGAACCAAATAGCTTCTGTGCTGGATCTCGCGTTGGGTTGATAGGGTGTGAATGTCTAACCTTTGGAGATACTAAAAAAATGTTTTCTGGCCAAGAAAAGAGCCATCTTTGGGATGAGGCCTGGAGAGGAGTATACTTTTACAGAAGGAAGAGACTAACAAAGGAAGGAAACAGAATTCCTCCACACATCATCTAAATGTCTGGATCAAGCCTGACCTGAAGTTGGCATGCTACCATCTTTTTCTGTTCTATCAGGTGACACATTCTTCTTGTTTAAACCAATTTAAATTGAGCTTCTGAATATTTTCAACATGAAGAGTTCTAGCTGATATGTTGTGGATTACATGCTCCCAAAGCTTGGTAGGAGAACAAAGGTTAGATTTTGACTTCCAGCTCCAAGACCCATTCCAAAGGTTTTCACGAGCATGGTATAAATACTTGCTGAGATCACTGTGCATCATGATCTGGTATCGGGCTTGGGTTCCTCTAAGCAGGAGACTGGTGCATATGGAAAAAGCATGCATATGCAATGAAGATTCACACCCAAGCATCTGTCTGTCTGGAATTCTCATGCATAACCATACTTGGATGCATTCACAGACACATATGCAAGCATCCACGAGGAGGGCAGAGGCATGCCAAAGTCAGCACATGGAACTAGGATGAGCAACGATGCCACATCAAGGAGATGGAGACAGGAAGAACACAATGGGACTTTGGAATCTCTGAGGATCTTTCTAAGTGGGTGCAAAGAAGGGATGTGCATGTTTGATGTGTAGGGAAGTTGGGGTGAAGATGACCCTGAGAGAATGGGACATGGGTAATCCTCTTCTGATGCTAAGGAAAAAGAGGAATGACAGACAGAGCCCTAGAGCCAAAGGATTCGGCAATATGGTCCAGGCGCACAGCAGAGGCTTCTTAGTTTATATCCATTGTGTTGGTCCTTGGGATGCCCAGGAGATGTTTGAACATTTGAGTGTGTCTATGAAGGAGTCTCTGGAAGGGTTTAGTATTTGAACTGTGGAGCCTGTAATGCACATGGCTCTCTCAGTGTGTGGGGCATTACACAGTTCACCGAGGGCCTGAGCAGAGCAAGGGGGTATAAGAAGGGCACATTCACTATGCCTGGCCAAGGCCTGGCATCTCTTACCAGCCTTTTGGTTCTTAGCATTTTACATGCAGACTGGATGCTTATCGTCAGCTCTCTCAGGCTCTTAGGCCTTTAAGCTACACCATTGGCTTTCCTAGGTTTCCAGCTTGCAGACAGCAGCAGACTGTGGGGTTTCTCAGCCTCCAGAATGGTGTGAGCCAATTCCTTATAATAAATCTTTTTATAAATAGATGGATATATATACATTCATTCCTGAGAAACAGGGCCTATATTTGTATATACACTTTCATATATACATACATATAGACACACATACATATAGACATATACATATATAAGCACACATATGCATACAAATATACACATGCATATGTAAATATACACAGGCATGCACATAATACATGCATACACATACACACAAACACACAAAGTTTTTCTGCAGCAGCTTAATAGAATTTCCTATAAATATCTGGGGACTAGGAAAAATTCCACTCAATATGAATCACTTCAAATAGGAATTAAAAATTTGACATAAAGGCAAGGTAGAAGATTTGACTTGGACTGTCAAGAGTCTAAAATGAGATAAAGTTAAATGTCTTACATTTGGCAAAAATAGGACACGGAAAAATGAGGTAATACCTGATTTTAAGGACAAATAAGAATTATTGGAGTGGGAGCTGCGGAGATGCTCAGTGGTTAAGAGCACTGGCTGCTCTTGCAGAGGACCTGGGTTCAATTCCAAGCCCCCATATGGCAGCTCACAACTGCCTGTAATTCCAGTTCCTATGGCTCTGATTCCCTCTGCTTGTCTTAACTAACACCACACACACATATGGTGTACTCTCGCACACATGTAGAGAAAACACTCATACATAAAATAGAAATAAATCTTTTTAAAAGGAATTCTTCTGAAGATCTATTTTTTCCCAATAAAATCATTGGATTACTCATTATTTCCTCCATTAAATTTAATTGGACTTTTGTAGTATGTTTGGCTATCAAAGACCATATATATATATATTTTTTTCTTTTTTTTCACAAAATATTCCTGGACTCAACATTTTCCCTGATGGAATCAGACTCCTTAGTATCGAGAGCTTGGAGAGATCTCACTGCAGTGCATTTCCACCCGAGAGCGTGTACACCGGTCACTTTCCATAAGAGCCTCTCCAAAAAGTTTGTGCCTTCAGAAAATCACCCTTTGGCTCACAACCCTGTGGTCTGGATGGAGCCGGTAGGAACGCTGGTCTCTGTTGCACACGGTGAGGTCTGACTGGAGGGCCCACCTCAAGGCTGCTCTCTCATGAGGGTTCACTGCTGCTGGCGGTAGTGAGAGGTCATTGGGGGCTGAGAACTGAGGGAGCCTCCACTCTGTCTGGACTTCTCCTTGTAAAGCTCTCCACAGCTTCTTTCCTCTATCTGCATCCCAAGAGGGAGCATCTTCAAAGACAGACAAGTGCTCTAGACCTTTTATAGTCCAGCCTTAGGAGTCCAAACTAACTTTTGCCGTGTGGGTTGACCAATCACTACATTTGTACGCTAAGAGAGATGTTCCAGGTTGCTTGCTATTGCTGTGATAAACATCACCACCAAATGTCAGCCAGGGAGGGGATGTGGTTTTTTTTTCAGTTTACAGCACTCAGCCAGCCATGAAGGGAAGTCAAGGCAGGAATTGAAAGAGACCATGGAGGAGTACTGCTTACTGGCTTGCTCCCACAGATGCTTTTTGTACAAGCCAGGACCACCTGCCCAGGATGGTCCAGCCCACTGTGGTATACCCATAACATATGCGTAACATACAAATCATTAATCAAGAGAATATCCACAGACTTGCTTATGGGGCACTCTGGTGGAGGTAATTCCTCAGTTGTCAGATGACTCCAGTTTGGCTCAAGTTGACAAAAGCTGACTAGCACAGAAGATAATTATATTACCATGATGTGTCTGGGTTTTAGGGCCATCTTCTAAAATCGCTGCAGTCCAACCTCTGGGTTGAGGAACCCATGGCGCCATTTATGTTTGTCTCGTGTGCAAAACACACTGTTTGCAACGCTTCCCCAGATCTCCTTTCTTTGTGTAGCAGGCTCATGATCTAGGATCTTGGCTTCTAATCCAGGGTTTCTAACAAGGATCCTTGGATACCATTCTTTGAGGGCTCTTCCTTAGGCTCTGAAGAGCAATGTCCTAAATACTGCCATGTTTCAGGTAAGGTAACTGCTCCAAGCACATATGGGCCATCCCTTGAAAGCCTGTAGTCTGTATTGAGCAGTAGAGTCAGTAAGATAGGAGCTGTGACTTGACAACTTGACTTGTCCCCAGTCTGGGCATTAGTTGTAGAGGCTCCATCCCTCCAATGCATTTGGAAGAGTTGGTATATGTGTTTCTTTATGTACATCCAATCCACCGAACTTCAAAAATAGTTTTTCAAGGCCAACATTCTCAATATCTCAGCCAATGTCTTATCCTTTTCACCATCTCTGTGCAAGAATAAGAAAAGTATCAGGATATAGGACTCCTGCTAATGGGACCAACAAGTGGGCATCGTTTGCAACAGTTACTTTAAAATGCTTGTTTGGAAATAATTTCAGGCTCTCAGAAAAAAAAAAAAAAAAAAAGATAAGACCAGTGCAGAAAAACTTTAATGTATTCCTATTCCTCATCCAAGAGGTAGAGCCTTAATAAATCATCTCCTATTTCCAAAATAGAGCTTAAGTAAAAGAAAAAAAAAAAAAGACAGAGTACCCCAGAGAAAACAGACCAACCTCAGGCTTGCCTGCAGGCACATTTAAAAATTACTGATAATGGATATCTTTTGCCTGAATGGCAGGGGTTTCTCCCTTAATGATAACAGGATCTCACATTTCCCTTGGGAAATCATCTCTCTCATTTGACAAGTGAGTTGCTTGGGACTGACCATACCACAGTTCTCTGAAACTCACCAAGATGGGGCCTAAGTGGATTTAACCAGCATCAATTTTGTCAGAAATGTGCCAGGAATTCTGGTGACATGATCTGTCCTTTTCTGATGGACAGATGGAAGCATGCACTTCTCAGGTCTACTTGAAATTATTTTAGGAATCTCAGGGGCAAACCTTGAGGTAGAGTCGACTCTGAAGAACACAGGGTTCTGTGTGGAAGCTTCTGGTCCAATGCTGTGAAGCCTAGACTACTTTTGGATTTTTTATGTCCACCAATCAAATAAAATGCTTTTTGTTTTTCAGAAGTCAGTTTGAGCAAACACAAATTTGCTAATATACTTCCTGCTTGATGGTAGTTGTTTGGGGTCAGGGATAAAATCCACTGATGGAAAGATCTCATCCCAGAGCTGAGGCCAGAAATGTGGTACCACGTGCAGTGAGACTTAGAGAACACAACTCGTATTCTTGGAAACTTCCTGATTTTGTCCAAAACAGGTACAAAGCTGGGTCTGCATGGTGCAGTGCTCAGGAGGCCCCAGGGTGAGAGGGGCAATGTAAACTCTGCCTGTGCTGGTTTGAATGACCATGTCCCCTGTAGGCGTCAGCATGTGGTTCCCAATCAGGGGTGCTATTTGGAGAGGAGCAGCCGGTGCAGTCTTGATGGAGGAAGCACGTCGCTGGGGATGGGCTCTGAGATTGAAAACACAGCAGCTGCTCTAGTTCATTCTCTGTGCTCATGGTTGAGGGTGTGAACCTTAGCTGCTTGCTCTGCTGCCACGCCCATGCCCAACTGTAATAATTCATCCCACTGAAACCATAAGCTAAAATAAACTCTCTCTTCATTAAGTTACCTTTGGTCATGGTGTTTTATCAGGGCGATAGGAAAGTAATATAGTCCTGATGCTGGAGGGAGAGAGGCCATGCTGGAGAGAGAGAGACCATGCTGGAGAGAGAGAGACCATGCTGGAGAGAGAGAGACCATGCTGAAGAGAGAGAGAGACCATGCTGGAGAGAGAGAGACCATGCTGGAGAGAGAGACCATGCTGGAGAGAGAGAGAGACCATGCTGGAGAGAGAGAGACCATGCTGGAGAGAGACCCTGCAGAAAGAGGTTACCTCAGTACACAAGAACAATGGCTTAACGGCTGGACAATTTTATGGGGCAGGTGAGCAGCAGAGCCTAGGTGCTTAGAAACCTCCACCTGAGCATGAAAGACTTCTGTGAACAGGATGGTGGCGTGTAGAAGGAGCATGAGGTCACAGAAACACGCAGTGCAATGTGTGTGGATGCTGATGGAGAAGATGCCAGCATTTTCTGAAATGGCTCCTACACATGTTCGATAACATCTCTTATTTTTAGCCTTCCGGGGTTTCCTTCTCCACTGTTATCTGGATGGAGTTGAGCCAGTCTGGAATCCAGGGGTCCAGGCAAAGACACATGACCCAGTGTTGGCCAATGGAAATATGACATCTCCCCTGGTGCAGTGTTGACTGAGGGAGTAGAAGAGGAACCCGAGTGGTATGAGCAGGGGTAACGAGGGCTAGCCTTAAGACTGCTGGAAAAGAAGCACTCTCTCGCTTGCAGAAAGTGGGCCCAGAGCCACTGGTGGCCAGCTTGTCACCAAGAGGGGAAGCTGTGTCTGTAAACATGGTCATGGGGAGGACATTAGAACAGAAGGGCGCGGGGTGGTTTTGGGTGACATTCACATAGCTACTTTCAGCTGTGAGACCTTCTGTTTAGCTTTTGAGTAACACTTTGAAACATTAATCACCTTCCTTGATGGCTTTCGTTGGTGCCTCTCATCTCAATCAGGAGCCCTGGTAGCATATCAATCCATAGAATATTTCTATTGCAGACACTATTCCTGTTTCACAGATAAGGAAACTGAGGCTCAGACGAAAGAATGGCCGCTTCAGCTGGTATAGGCGCAAGCTTGCTAAAATCAAGCCCCCTTTTACTGCAGGCTCACGGAGTGAGACACACACCCTGCATTTTGGACGCCTGCCCATTGGTTCCCAGCTCTCGGGTTCTCACTGTCCTTGCTGTCTCAGCATTGGACGAGTGCCAGATCGGGAGCAGCAGGTAGTGGACCAGATGCTGCCTGGGTCAGGAGCCCAGCATGCTCTCAAGGACACAGATGGGTTGGCAGCCTTGGGCATGGGCAGGGAGCCTGAGGCGGGGGTGGACACTGGTTCCCCAGAAAAGGCTCATTCACGATTTGCTGATTCCTTAGGGCACTGGGCACTGAGCCCCTGGAGTCCAGGCTTGGTGTGACGGAGCTCTTGAGAGCTCATACACAGCAGACGGGAGCCCTGCTCCATGGCAGTGACTGTGACGGCTGCTTGGGTGTGTGTGTTGAAGGGGATGTAGAGCATGGTAAAGATGGAGTCACTTCTTCTATCCCTAGGGCTTGTAGCGCTGGGAGATCAGAGCAAAGGCTCGTTAAGTTGGGATGAACGGACATCTGTTTCTCAAATCTCTTCCAGTCATTAGACTTTCCATATTTATATCTTTGATGCTGCAGTAACAAAACAATAGATGGTTTTTATAGACTTTGTCAGCACCCTACATGTAACACCTACTATGTGCCAGGCAGTAGCTTGGTGCTTTCTGTCTGTGCACTCCTGGATGCTCGTTTGGTTACTATCCATTTCTACCTTGTAGATGAAAAAGCAGAGGTGCAGAAGAATTAATTAACTCATGCACCTTAAGCCACAGAGAGTGCATGCCAGCGTTGCCAGGCATTTCCAGCCAGATCGGATGGCTTCAAGGCCATGGCTTCTCCACTCTACTTATTCTGATGCTCATTATAGAAGAGGAGTAATCAGAAATCTCATAGAAAGAGTTCTTACCCAATTAAAGGAGCTACAATAGTCCTGTTACTAAGATAGCACCTTCCCAGTAGGCATGTTCATGGAATGTCCCTGCTAGATGCTTCAAAAGTACATGGTCGGTATGAAACCTTCAACTCCTTCATCCCAAAGTTCCTATTTTCTTCTCCATCTCACTGGGTGTGTCCCATTGAACAAGACAGAAGTGCGTGTGGGCACTAGCCGAGACCTTTTTTTCCCGTGTCTCATGCCTAATCTATGGGTGGGTCTTGTGCTGGATAGTTCATTTTGTCAGTGTGACATGAAGTAGAGTCATCTGTGAAGACAGAATGTCAATCAAGGGAGTATAAGATTGTCCTGTGGGCATGTCTGTGAGCATTTTCTTGATGAATGATTGGTATGGGAGGGCCTAGCCCATTGTGAATGGTGCCACCCTTGGGCAGGTGATCCTGAATTGAACAATAATAATTAAAATAATTAAAAAAAGAAGCAAGCTAACCTAGCCTGAAAGCATCACCCTTCCTGGTCCTCCTTCTTCCTGTTAACTCCTGCCTTGGCTACCCTCATAATGGACTTCAATTTTTTTTTTTTTTTAATCACAGCAACAGAAAATGAACTAGGGCAGTCTTATATTGTATGATAACCCAACACACCACTTCAGCTCCCTATATTATTTTAATATTCACCATCTCTTTCTCTGGTCATTTTAGTAGCCTTCTTCCCAGCAGCAGTGAGCGGGCCTTACCCTCCAGCAGCAGTGAGCGGGCCTTACCTTACCCTCCAGCAGCAGTGAGCGGGCCTTACCCTCCAGCAGCAGTCACCTGACAGTTGCAGGCTCTCAGCTCCAACTGCATTCCCTTCTCTTGGGGGAACAAGAAGAGGGATGAGGAGTGGGCCAGAGTTTGGACTTGTCTTCCCTCCATACAGATGCTGTTGGGGGGGGGGGGAACTCACGAGTCAAAATGAGCACAGGGCAGCTGGGTGTGTGGTGCACGTGCACCTGCCTCTCTGCTTCAGAGACGTCATCTGCAGAGACATTGCCCCGTGCTGATGGCAGGCTGCACTCCAAGGCCATAGGTGACCCTCTCAGCTGATGTCACCAGCTGCAGCCTTGCAGGAGTCTGTAGCATTCATGGTGCAACTGTTCACTTCTGTGCAGTGCTCCCAAAGACTTCAGTTTTGATTTAGTGAGGACAGCAGCTCTCCCTGTACTGTGTTTCATGGTTCACACCAGACTAAACTGAAAACCGTAACTACAACGGTGAGTTCCTTACAAATGACACACGGGAATAGAAGTTCTGTGCAAACCAGTACAATGCTTAGAGAGAGAGAGAGACAGGAGGGAGAGAGAGAGGGAGAGAGAGAGAGGAGGGAGAGGGTGCAAGAGAGTGTGAGAGAGAGCTATAAAACATTAGGGGAAAACCATAATTATTCTAAAAGATGAGTCTGGTGAGATAGCTCAGATGTAAGAGCATTGGCTGGTCTTCTACAGGACCTAGGGTCAATTCCCAGGATCCACATGGTATGCACAAATGTCCGTAAATCCAGTACCAGGAGATCTAACATCCTACTCTGGCCCTTAAGGGCACTGTAACATAGTGCACAGACATGCAAATTACCCCCAAATAAATAAAAAATTAAAACGCCAAAGGACTCTGCAGGCAGGTTGCTTCTTCTTGTCGACTGTGATGCCCACAGAGCAGAGGGGGAAGAGAATTACATCAGCTTTCAGGCTTTCAATAAGACTGTTTCATGATCATTATATATTCATACAGAATGAGTTTCATTATGAGATTTCCATGCATTCCTGTAATAGGTACAGACCTACTTTTGGAGAGATGTATTTATTTTTATCCTATGTGCACGAGCACTTTGCTTGCACTTATGGATATGCACGATATGTACACAGTGCCTTTGGAAATCAGAAGAGGCATCAGATGGCCTAGAACTGGAATTACATACAGGAGATTGTGAGCTACCATATGGTTGCTGGGATTTGAACTCTGGTCATCTGGAGGAGCAGCCATCTCTCCAGCCCCAGACCTCTTCCTCAAGCTTTTTTTTTTTTTTTTTAAATTGTTCAATGCATGCTCATTTAAATGTTTTAGGTTAGAGAGCCAGGCATGATGGCACACTCCTCAGATCCCAGCACTCTGGAGGCAGACAGATCTTTGAGTTTGAGCTTTAGCCTGGTCTATAGAGATAGTCTAGGACAGCCAGGGCTACACAAGAAGTCCTGACTTGAAATGCAACCAAAATTTGCTTTAAGTTAGAGTGAAACATTGAAACATTTCCTGCTTTGATGTCTCTTTGACCAGTCAACTTGAGGCCCAACTCTGTGAACTCAATTACAATTGTTGCTGGCCCTTTGTGTCCTTGGGCTCTACAGACATGGATTCAACTAACTGTGGTTCAAATGTAATTTTAAAACTTTCACTGGACCAGGAAAGCTACAGACCACCCTGTTTTCATTGTTTTCTAAGATACAGTAAGCCACTATTTGTATAGCACACATTGTTTGCCAGCAGCCGCCCTCTGGAGATGACCTAAGGGATGTGAGGCTGTTTATAGATTCTATGCCATCACTCTGCGACTGGACCATCTGCAGAGTCTGGTATACTTTGTGTGTGTGGCGGTTCCTGGGGTGATGGAAGGGTAAATGAACCACACGGAGTGCTGAGTGTTCTGCTCTGGGCATCTAGCTGGTGGGAGGTCCACTGTCGGTAGACACAAATGCAGGTGTGGACAGACACACACTCCCAGGTGCAGGCATAGGAACACAGGTGCTGGGGAACTGAGTTTAGACACAGCCATCTTCCCGGAACTCCTCCAAAGCCAGTCTCTCTGGACTGGAGCTCTTCGTGTTGCAGGTTGCATGCCGATTCTCTTTTCTTTTGGGCATTCCCAATGGAGATGAAGCTTAACAACTTAAAAGAACTCAAGTTAATTATTTTTTAGCATTTATTTAGAGAGAGAGAGAGAAAGAGAGAGAGAGAGAGAGAGAGAGAGAGAGAGAGAGAGAGAGTATGCCTGTGCTTGTGGAGGTCAGGCAACAGCTTGTAAAAGTCAATTCTCTCCATTTACCACGTGGGTCCTGGGGACCAAACTCAGGTCTTCAGTCTTGGTGGCAAGCATTTTTTTACTACTGAGTCATCTTACCAGCTAGAAATACACATTTTGGTATTGAGTGGATTGGGTCTGCATTTCAGCAGCATCTTTAGTGTGTGTGTGTGGCTTTGGGTAGGACATAGGACCCCTCTGAACCGTGACTGTGTTTATAAACGGGGCTCACGTTGAGCGCTGCAGAGTGGGCAGCTCTGAGGATTATTTAGGCGAGCACCCTGTTGTTTGCATCTTCCTGTGGCTACATGGTTGCTGTACTGGAGGGTCCCAACAGTGCCTTATTCTACTGTCCTCTTATATCCTTGCAGAGCTCCTTGACCAGGATGCTCTAAGCCTGTGGAAGAAATCAGTCATCTTGTTCCTTTTAGACATGTTAGCAATGTTGGGGTTGCTGTTGGAAGCCTTGGAGATGTTCCCTTGACAGGAATGGGAGGGAGGAGGGAAGCATTGTGTTTGGGAGGGGAGTGGGGTAGAGGAAGAGAGGCAGGGCTGCAGCTTTGGGGCTAGAACCTGGGAGGCTGCAGGGCCCTGAGGGAGGAAAAGCTGCCCTATCAACTGAATGTCAACTGGATATATCACTCAAGTCCTTTGGTGGGAACTTAGCTGGTTCCAGAAGCCTCAGGGGAAGTGATGACAAATACATATGGGAAGAGAGGTAATGCTCCCAAGTCTCTGATGTTCAGGACAGGGAGCTGGGTACTTTAATGCCCATCCCAATTCTTGCTCACACTGACCTGGAGGGACAAGGCTAGTTGCCACCAATGAATCAGAGATCAGAGAGGTTGAGCGTTCTAACTGATGCCATACAGCAAAGAGGAGGCTTTGAAGCTGTGGCCTGACCTTTCCCCAGTCTTTTCTGTTGGGAAAGCTGCACACCGTGTTGAGTGGACACCTTGGGAGTCCCCAAATAAGAGCACTGGCCTGAAGCTCAAGAGCTGCCAGGGACTTTTAGCACCGTTGTGACGTAATATCCGGGACTAAGTGACATGCGAAGAACGGAAATGGTTTGCTCCTCTTACACTTTCAGAATCGGATAAGTTGAGGAGTGGAAGGTTAAAGTGTTGGCAGGTTGGGTTGTTTATGAGGCTATGCTCCGCTTCCATCGTGCTGCCTCAAAGGTCTGCTCCTGAGAGGGCAAGAATGCTGTGACCTCGTGGCAGAACGTAGAAGTGTAGATCGGGTAGATCGCTCGGGTCTACTCTCCTCACTCTCCCCTTCCTGAGGGCATCTGGTCCTGTTCTTGAGGAAAGAAACTGCCCGTTCCCTGCCCATCTCCGATCCATTGCCAAGTCCTGACCATCAGGAGGGTTACATTCAACCCACCTGAAGGAGCTCTTGTTTTGGGACAGGTACATGGATGAGCCCCTTGCTTGTGTTATTCCATGTAAGATCCACACACGTGTAGGAGTCAGGGGCACTGCATGGCACTTTCCCTGGGGATGGATGACACACACATCCTCTGACCCCAGATGGGGACAGATCACACTCCAAAGTGATCATAGCATTTAAGTCCAACTTGGCTGACCAATGAGCTTATTGTAGTTACTTTCAGGAGTGGTTTAGGTGAGTGGTTACTTACGGGAGTAGGGGTGTGGGTGAGGACTCTCAAACACTGGAGCCCTGGGGCTCTCTGCATGACTCCCAGGCAGCTAAACAGGCGAGACCCTCCCCTAAGCAAGTCGGCTGGGCTGAGTCTCCTCGACAATCATCACTATTTATGTAACTCCGAGGAAGGAAGGGTCATGTGAATCTGGTTGGTTTCAGGGATTTCTAAGACTTGTGAGTTGTTTGCTTTTGGAGTCTTTACAAGCCTTCCTTTAGAACTTCTGAGTCTTAAGGAGCTTCCCTCCAGGACAGAATGAGGGGATTGCTACACAGTAGGGTAGGGTGTGTTATTGTTGACTCCTCAAGAAGTGTGTAGGACAGGGCTTTAAGAGTCACAGACATTTTCTCCAGGCAGAGTCAGAGCTGAAGGCAGGCTGCACTGTCAACAAGACTTCTTTAGAAGCCTGCTTCTGCTTGGGCCCCTACTCACAGCTGTGTGTGGAAGGCTTTTTAACAGGTAAAGGATGGAAGTCTGTAACATGCCAGGTCTTCGTATGCATTATCCCATTCACTCCCCAAGCAGTAAGTGGTCCACTGCACAGTGGCCCAGAGAGGTTAATTAGCTATCCCAGGTCACATAGCCAGAACTGTCGGAGCTGGGTTGTGAGCCAGGGATGGTGCTCCTAGTTAATAATGACAACGGTGGTCAGCCTGGTCCTGGGGTGGCTGGAATCTAGATGGCAGGGCCCCTGATGAGGGATCATCTCCCAAGTGCATAGTGATGAGGTCACGTCCTTAGCTGCGCTCCTCAGCTTTGGCTGAGCTGTCCCCTTCGATGCTGTTGGTTTGTTTTGTCACTAATGTTTCAGCAAGCATTTCTATCCCGAGGCGCTTTAATCACCAAGGGCCCTGTTCCAACGTGTTATGCATAAATAATGAAGGAAATAAATGATGCCTGCTCTTCCATGAGGACACTGCCTGGCTGAGCTGAGCTTCCCCAGATGAGCTGCCCCAAACCTTGTGCCTTGCAGTGGAACCTGGCTTTGCCTGTCCTGTGTTGGGGGCCTGACTTCTCACAGGCCCCATACACTTGCACACTTTAGCTTCCTAGTAGTCAAACAGGAGGAAAACCTGCTCATCAGTCTCCACAGCCATGGCCAAATCAGACAGTTCGGAAAGGTCACAGAGCAGGAGAAGCCATGGAAGGTTGGGGGAGAGGGCCCAGGTAAGCTGTATACCCCCCTGTGATAGTCTATTGACTTGTCGCTGTCACATGGCAGGGAAGCCCTAAGATACCAGTTGTCTCTGAGGCTCAAGGAATCGTGTCCAGTGCAGTTTGTGGAGCTGGGATGACCACATTTCCGGTCTCCTAAGCCTGTGAGGCAAGCCAAGGAGATCTGTTGCCTGAGGCTGTTCCTCACAAGCCGGGCAGTTTTTCTTTGAACAGAAACCTTCAGATTTACAAAGCTCCTGCAGGCTGGAGAGGTAGGCAGTGTCCTCAGCCAGGCGTGGGTGGGCTCCCTGCTGCCTTGGTCCTCTCACACGGACCAAGCATCCTCAGAAACCCGAACGCAAGTGTGTGGAAGCCAAGCAGGGGCCGAGAGAACAGGGGTTAGGCAGGACTGAGAGTGGGGGCTTCTGGGAGGCAGGAGAGGGCCCAGGTGAGTCCCTGCCTTAGACCTTGGGGTCCTGGAGTCACCTCCATGCCATCAGGATCGCAAAGTCCAGGACACTGAAAGTGTATTGAGTGGTTACCACGCCACACCTGTGACCTTGAGCAAATGACTGCTACCTTCTGAGTGCCGCTGTCCCGAGTGTCCCTTTTCTGTAATATCCCTGTGTTACAGTCTGCCGTGGACACGGAATGGTTATGATCTTGTGATGTAATGGGAAGGGAGATGTGGATCCCTTCGCTCCTGAGACCACTGTAGATGGGGGCGGGGAGGGTGCTAGGAGGCTTCTGATATTTGGCCTTTGGTCCTAGTTCCTGGCACAGAACACCTAAGACCTCCCCAGTTTCCTAAGTGATGAAAAGACCTTTTGTTCCCATGCTTAGGGGGCTCCTGCAGTTTCTGGGTGGGAGCCAGTTGCCAGGGAGACCAGCCAAGTGATTAGAGGATAAACTTCTGGTGTAGCTGCCTGATCTTCAGTGGGGGCAGGAGATCTGAGGGTTGGTCACCATTGGCTAGTCATTTTTTTAAAATCACCGTGCCTACGTATGGAAGCCTCTGTAAAGGCCCCAAAGGGCAGGCTTCAGGGAGCTGCTCCTTCCTGAACCAGTGGCAGAGAGCCTTAAGCCTCCACTCTCTTGCATAACTCGTTCCATGCAGCTTTTCCATGCATCTCTTTGTCTGAGACCTTTATCATTTCTTTAATAACAAATGGGTAGGTGCCCCCTAAGTACTGTGAGCTTCTCTAGCAGACAATGAACCCAAAGGAGGGGCCATGGGGACCATGATTCACAGGTGACAAGCTGTGACTCTGATGTACATCTGGGGTTGGGAGGTCTTTCAAGTGAAAGGCCTTGCCCTATGGGATCTGTAACTCCAGGTGGATCATGCCAGGATGGAGTTAAGTCATAGGGCACCCAGCTGCTGTTGGCTGGAGAGCTGCCTGTTAGTGTGGAGATTCACATGCATTTCAGTGACCAGAGATAGCATGCTCTGAGGTGTGGTACATGTGATGAGGTGTCCACTTCATGAGGCAATCAGGGAACATGATCCAATACTTGAGGATGCCAGAAGGCATACACAGTTGTGGACCATGCACACTGTCCTAGCTGCTTTCCTGTGGCTGTGATGAGCATGAAGCTTCCAGGAGGAAAGGGTTTATTTAGCATACAGTTTCATATGGCTTAGTCCACCATAGGGGGAATTCAAGGCAGGAGCTCACAGAGGATCTTGAAGCAGAGACCACAGAGAAATGCTGCTCATTGGCTTGCTCACCTGGCTTGCCATACAAGCCAGGACCACCTGCCCATGTCATACACCTGCCCAGGTGGTACTGCCCACAGTAGGCTGGACCCTCCCATGTCAATCAATAATAAAATACAAGAAAATGCTCACAGACACACCCATGGGCCAATCTGATGGAGGCCATCCCCTAACTGGGATTCCCTCAGATAACTCTGGGCTTGTTAAGTTGACAGCTGAAGCTAACTGGAAGATTCCTATATGTGCAGTATGTATCTGTGATACACATTTTTTTTTTTTTTTATTTCAAACACTTCTTTGCTTCCCTTGGGCATATCCGAGTTAGTAGCATCACCGCTTTTGCACTTTGGGTTATAAATAAGTAAAATGGGGATTGCTTGAACGCAAACAGCCATTTTCTGGGATGGCAGATCTGACAGCCCCACTGTGATTAAGTGACCACACAGCTGGTAGCAGACACAGTCTGGAATGCTGGTCAAAGGATGATTCACACCGCTGGAAGATCAAGGGGTTGAGCAAGCCAGAGTGGTGTACAATTTACAAGTCATAGACTATGTATGTCTGGAATTTTCCACTTAACTATTAAAGACTCCAGTTGCTCCTAGGTACTGAGACTCTGGAAAGTAAAACCACAGGTAAGGGGTTGGGTGTTACTGCCCTGGGTGTGAGTGGGTGGAAGGGAAGATGTCTTTTCCATTACAAAGAATGCAGGGCCCCACACAGTCCCCGGGGAGCGGTGAGCACGGAAAGCATCTCAGGTGTGACTAATGTTTGTGAAAGCGAGGTCTTTCACATTTGTCTGTCCAGGCCCATGTCCCTCTGCCATTTTGCTCATCCATACGTCTGGCCATCGTGTGTCATTTATTCACTTATTTATTGAAGGTGCTATTACTGGACCCTGCCCATTACCTAGCCCTATCAGAGCCAGTTTGTGGGATCTTGCTTGCTTGTGGCCTTCATTCCTTCTGTTCAACATTTTTTTTTTTTTTTTTTTTTTTTTTTTCTTGACAGGGTCTCACTATGTAGCTCTGACTGGTATTGTATGTAGATTTGGTTGGCCTTGAACTCAGAGGGATCTTCCTGCCAATGCCTCTTGCGTGCTGAATTTAAAGGCATGTACTATCACACTCTTTTTTGTTTGTTTAAATATTTAATCTTATGTATACAAATGGTATGTATGTATGTATGTATGTATGTATGTATGTATGTATGTATGTATGTATGTGTACCACATGTGTTCCTGTTGTCTGTGGAGGACAACAGAAGGCATCTGATGCTCTGGAACCACAGTTACCTGGCTGTAATCTGCCCAATGTGGGTGCTGGGGACCAAACCTAGTTCTCTTACTGCTGAGACATCTCTCCAGCCCCAGCCCCAAGGGTGTCTGAGAGCAAGCCAGAGCATGGCTCTGGAGCGCACACTTGGTGATGTTCAGTGGCAGGTGATGGGGATGTGTGTAGCTGACCAAGGGGGAGAAACAAACAGTTTAGAGAAGGAAGCATTTATCCTACGCTGTGGACCAGGTTAAGGGACTCAGAAGATAATCCACAGGGAAGCTAGTTTCAAAGGGCAAGGATGAAGAATGGCCACTGGAACCCGGGAAGCTCAGGGGAGGGGAGAAAGCCCACGGGGGAATATGGGGCTACCAAAGGGTGGTCTGGCAGGAAGGATGTGGAAGGTAATTGCCTACCCGGCTGCCATCTTCCCCTGGTATCAGCATCTTCCAAGCCAAGGTAAGTCCAGAGAACAGAGGAGGTTTGGAGGAGGGGCAGTAGATGGTGACATCCCCAAGCTCGGTGGACATTGTGGAAGTGTGGCCTGGTCTGTGCTGGCCCCTGAGACCCTGAAGCATCGCAGCCCCATCCTCTTAACCCTCAGAAGGTGACGGGGAACTTTGTAAGGAGCAGTACACAGAAGTCTGGGCGTGGGTTATTGTCCAGGAGGGGCAGACCGCATTTCTGAGACCGGCCTATGTGGAGACCAAGGCGGAAGCTGGAGAGGGCCAGTGTGGGGCTGTGTACTAGAGTTGGGGATCAGACCCAGCTGCCAGAGGGCGGACTCAGAAGCTCTTGTTCACGTCCCCTTCCTATAGCAGTGGGGGGAGAGGGCTGCCAAAGCTACCAGCCTCATAGCAGCCAGGCTCCTTCCCCACTCCAGGACAATATTTCCCAGTGAGAGTTGCTTTTGAAAGATTAATTTTTAATGCCCTTAGTCAGACCTCATGTATTTTCCCTGTTAAAGCTGAAGGCATGGGTGCCCATCACGCTTGGCGCCCTCCCCCAGGCAAGCTCTGCTCTACAGCTGGTGTTTGGTCTGACCCCTGGTCTTTACCTATGTCATGCCCTTCCCGACCCAGCCAGGGGGTTGTGACACTGTAGGAAGACGTTTTGGCCTTTGCATCTGGGGATGTGACACCCTGGTATGTAGTGAGCAGAGGCTGCTGAAGTGAAGGACACAGCAGCTTGGTGGTTTGCGGGTTTTGTTTTCAAACAGCAGTGCTGCAGTGAGGGGCTCTGGTCAGGGCCAGGGGTACTTGACCTTTCTTTGGGCTCTTGGCCCTTTAGTCGGTTCCCACCTCCTCCTATGAAGTATTTTAATGCTGTGGCTAAGCTCTACATTAGATATAGCAAGGGTGAGAGTCTTCAGGCTTCCAACAATCAATTATTGAACCTTAGGAGACAACAAACTACGAAGAATTCAAGGCATAGGTATTTACAGAAGCCACACTGTGCGTGCGCGCGCGCGCGTGTGTGTGTGTGTGTGTGTGTGTGTGTGTGTGTGTGTGTGTGTGTGTACACTTTGGTGCTTTCTTTTTTCTTTCTGTCATTCTTTCTCTATTTCTTTTTGTTTGTTTGTTTTGTTTGTTTGGTTTTTTTTTTTTTTTTTTTTTGAGGCAGGGTTTCTCTGTAGCTTTAGAGCCTGTCCTGGAACTTGCTCTGTAGACCAGGCTGGCCTCAAACTCACAGAGATCCACCTGCCTCTGCCTCCCGAGTGCTGGGATTAAAGGTGTGCACCACCAATGCCAGGTCCCATACCTTTTTTTTTTTTTTTTTTTTTTTTTTATAGATGATACCATGCTGTATCATCTATCTATTTATCTACTAATCTATTATCTGTCTTACAATCCTGCAAGTACACTCCTGGACTTAGGTTTACACACACACACACTCATGAGTATAGAAATATTACAACTTTAGATAAATCCTCTGTTCTACATTCAGTTATGGCCTACCATTTCTCTACTGATGAATATTTAGGTGGATTCCAAATTTTTCTCCCTTGAATACAAGAAATGCTGCTAACAATTATAGTATTATTATTTTTAAAAAATTATTATTTTTAATTTAGTGTATACAAATGTGTGTCTATGCTGGATATGTGCATGTGAGTGCTGGTGCCCTTGGAGGCCAGGAGAGGGCATAGGAGTCCCTGTAACAGGAATTACAGGTAATTGTGAGCTGCCTGCCATGGGCGTTATAAACCGAACTCTGGTCCATTGCAAGAGCAGTGAGCACTCAGCCACTGAGGTGTCTCTTTAGCCCAAAGAATTATTATTTTCAATTGAACTTTTTAGTTTGAGGTACTTGAACAATACAGAGAAACCTTACATCTCTTTACCCAGTCTCTTGCAAAGTTACAGGAAAATATAAAAACCAGGCTGTTGACGTGGCTATAGTCAAGTCACAGCAGAGGGTCTCTCAGGTGGCCCTACCCAGTCCCACCCATTTCTACCCCATTCTGCGCTCACCTTAGACCCACTAAGCTTTCTCTGACCTCTAAAGCATTGTCATCCCAAAGACACTTCAGACAGAGTCGCACGATGTGCAGTCTTTCACACTGGAGAGTCATCGAGGCTGTTGGGCCTTGCTGATGTTTTCCTAAGCATTGCCACGGTTGGGGTTGGCTTGTCAGATCCTGCTGTGAGCATCTTAAAGAGACCTGCATGCACTGTTTGTGCAAGCTTAGGTTTGACTCTTCCGTGGGAAGTTCCAGGAGTGGGGTTGCTCTGTTGTGTGGTAAGAGTGTAGCGTGTTCTTGAAAGAATACAGCAAACTGATTACAACAGTGACTACCATTTCACGCGTATACCGGCAACAGAGGGGTGGTACTGTCTCTCTGCATCTTCGTCAGTGTCCAATGCTGTCATCATTTTCTTCTGTAGCCATCCCAGCAGTTGTCGCAAGCCCTGTGGCCTTGCTTCCTGCTCCTAGGGCTAATGCTGCTGACCACTGTTTGTGCTCACACCATTCCATTCTTTCTTAACTCAAGTGTCTCATTTTCCAGTTGGACTGCTTATAGTTTTACTGCTAAGTTCTTAGAGTCATTTTGTAATTAGGTATGTTCCTGTGAGGTTTACATATGGTTGGGAGTATTTTAGGTACATAGTTCTATTAATTTTGATAAATGCATACAATCATGTAGCTACTGCCCCAAACAATATATGAAACATTTCTATCACTTCCCCCAAATTCCCTCATGCCTCTTTATAGTCAACCCCATGCCAAGCAGCACAGATATGCTCTCTGCCCTTACTTAAGAGTTGATAGTTTTGCCTTTTCTAGGAAGCAGTATGTCTTAGTCAGGGTTTCTACTGCAGTGTTAAAACACCATGACTAAAAGCAATTCAGAAAGGAAAGGGTTTATTTCACCCTCCAACTCTCTGGTCACACTCCATGGCCACAGCCCATCACTGAGGGAAGTCGGGGCAGGTTCTGAAGCAGAGACTGTGGAGGGACAGTGATTACTAACTTGTTTCCTGTGGCTTGCTCAGCCTGTCTTTTTATATAGTTCTGGACCACCTGCCCAGGAGTGATATCATCCACAGTGGGCAGGGTCCTCCCACATCCATCATCAATCAAGAAAATGTACCTCAGGCTTGCCCACAGGCCACTCTGATGGAGGCTTCATCTTAGTTGAGGTTCCCTCTGCCCTGATGACTAGCATGTGTCAAGCTGACTTAAAGCTAGCCAGAATGTAATGAAATTTAATCGGAATTATACAATTTGTAGCTTTGGGGGGAGGAATTGAACTCTGAGCTCTCCATACTGGGAAAATATCCTGACACAGAACTAGATCCCGGGAACCTTTTTCCTTCTTATATTTTGAGGCAGAGCTTACATTGAACTCACTTTGTAGCCCAGGCTGGCCTTGAACTTGTCATCCTCCCTGAGTATCTGGGGTTGCAGGGAGGTGCTACTAGGCCAGACTTGACATGATGAATTTGAACAACTCTGCAGTCACTCACTATTCAGTATAATTAAATAAGGAAGCTCAGATCTACACTTGCTACTTGTGGCTACTGTATCTGTCCCTGTTGGGTAAGTGTTTCCTGGGCCTTGTCACTTGCTCACCTTTTCATCCTGGTAACAGTATCGTTCACAGAGGATGAACAGTATCGTTCACTAAAACTTTAATGAGGTCCATTTTCAATTTTTCCTTTTGCAAATTAGAGTTTTGATGTTGAGCCTGGAGATTCTTTGCCTAGCTCTAGACTCAGAAGATCTTCTATTTTTAAAAAAGGTTTTATAGCTTAACACTTTCTGTGTAAGTCTATGATCCATTTTAAATTTTGTATAAGATGTGAGCTTTGGTTTGAAGGGTTTTCTTTTTTTTTTTTTTTTTTTTTTTTTTTGGCTGTGAATATTCAAGTGCTTTCAGCGTCAATTGTCAATCTGCTCAGCCTGCGCTCCGCTGTCAAAAGTCTCTTGGGTGTATTGGTGTGGGTCTCTTTCTGGATTCTCTACCCTGTTCCATTG
This sequence comes from Phodopus roborovskii, assembly GCF_943737965.1. Classification (NCBI taxonomy): domain Eukaryota; kingdom Metazoa; phylum Chordata; class Mammalia; order Rodentia; family Cricetidae; genus Phodopus; species Phodopus roborovskii. Next base: position 8,799,469 of record NW_026126482.1, read on the forward strand.
ACCTGTGCATCTGTCCTTGCATCAACACTGCTGCCTTGATTCCTGTAAATATTTGATCTTGAAACATTGATTTTTAATTTTATAAACATTAAGAAAAGTTGAAAATAAAATCAACATTTTACACCTATATTAACCAGACCCCGAATCCAAACATCTCAGTGAACTTCTATACAGTGAGGACAGCCTAAGTTTGGAAACCAAGCAGAATGATTTCTCTCACATTATTATTGATTTTTAAATGATATTAGCAATTCTAGCTACTTTTCTATTTTGTGTGAATTTTAGAATAGTCTCTCTCATAGCTGTAAAAACATTACTTGGCTTGGATATTGTGTTTCATCTGTACATTAATTTTGGGGAAAATTGATATTTCTCTGTGTCAAGTCTTCTGCTCCGTGAGCATATCAGACTTCACATGAATTTATTTGGGTTTGATTTCTTTCGTCAACACTGTATGTTTTCAGCACATAAGTCCTGCACATGGCTTGTTAGGTATGTCACTTTCTCTTTTCCAAGTGATTGCATGTGGCATCGAATCGGAGCTTACAGCATCTCGGCACTAGTATAGAAGCATGCTTGAGTTTCGCACGCTTGTCTTACTTCCCAGTCTTGTCAACTTCACTCATAGTTCCAGATTTTGGCTTAATTTTTAATGCTCCTTAGATTGTTACACATATATAAGTATGACATCTGAAAATGTTGATACTTTTATTTATCCCTGTAAGGTCTACATGTGTGTGCATGTATGATGTGAGTGTAGTGTATTTACATACATGTATGTGTATATTCATGTGTGTGTAGGTGCATATGTGTGTGTGTGTTTGTGTGTGTGTGTGTGCGCGCGCGCACGCGTGTGCACATGTGAAGATCTGAGGATGCCACTGAGTTCTCCACATGACATACTGAGGCAGGGTCTCTTGCTGAGCCCAAAGCTCAGTTCTTGCTTGGCTGCCTAGCCAGCTTGCTCTAAAGACATCCTGTTTCCACCCCTGAGTGCAGAGGCAGGGGTAGGCCACCCACACCTGACTTTTGCAAGGCCTCCAGGGATCTGAACTCACGGTCTCACTCTTGCACTAGAAGCACCTTGCTCACTGAGCAGTTTCCCCAGCCACAGTCTGCATATTTTAATTCCCTTTGTTTATTGATTTTTTAAAACATTTATTATTTAATGTGTATGAATCTTTGCCTGCATGTACCATATGTGTGCCTGGTACCTGTGGAGGCCAAAACAGGGCATAGAATTACCTGGAACTGGAGTTACACATGGTGGTGAGCTGCCATGTGGGTGCTGGGAATTGAACTTGGGTCCTCTGGAAGAGCACCCTGAGCTCTTAATAGCTAAGCCATCTCTCCAATCCCAATTCTTTTACCTTTAAAATTATTATTATTATTATTATTATTATTATTTGCACTATGACACTAGCTATATCTTCTAGTGCCCATGAGGAACAAGAGCACAAAGATTAGACATGCTTGCCCTCCCTGCTTTTATGGAGAAGCCATCCAGTGCACACATTCACTATAATGCCAGTTGTAGATTTTGTGTAGACAATTTTGATCAAGTTAAAGAAGTCTGCCCTAGTCCTATTTTTCTTCAAAGTTTTGATCATGAATGGGTGTTGAATTGTTTTCAATTCTGTATCCTATTACGTTTTTCTTCTTAGGCTTGTTAATATAGAGGATTGTGTTAATTGGTTTTTAGACACTGATGCATTTCATGATGAAATATTACGAATTCTGTTTGCTAATATTTTGTTGAGGAAATTGTGTCTGTATTCATGAAGGACACTGTTCTGTGGCCATGGCTCTCCCCTTGTTTGGATTCTGTGCTTATCTTTGATTTTAGTATCGTGTAGTACTAGCTTCATAGGATGAACTTAGATGTGCTTTTTCTTTCCTGTTTTCTGGGAGAGACTGCACAGAACTGGTGTGACTTTAAACATTTGGTGGAATTCTTCAGTGAGGCCATCTGGGTCTGGAGATTGTTTTTGGAAGGTTTAAAATTATGAATTGGATGTCCTTAATGGGGCTACCCAAACAATCTACTTCTTATTTGGGAAGATGGAAGTAGCTGTATTTTTCAGGGAATTGGCCCATTTTATCCAATCCCACACAACATCTCCATTTATACCTCGTGGTTGGAAGGGATAATCTTTCCTTTGGTAGATGATTCTGCCACCTCAGGTGAGAGGGGCTTGCTACTGCTCCCCACCTGGCCTTTGTTCATAGTCTCTAAGGCTGGGTGTGGAAGGTTTGCAGCGGGCAGGATGGAGATCAAGTCTCCCAGCTCTGCCACTTGTGCTGGCCAGGGGTGTGTCCATAGTCCTTCTCTCAACTTACCAGCTGCTGGCAAATGGCTTTCTGTCTTTCTGGTCCTTTGCGTGTAAAATGTCCCCCTAAGGCTTTTGGGAGTGATGGGAATAAGAGGGCTTTGAGTTTTTAAATGGACTAATCTGTCGATAGACTCATACTTGGACAGCACTACTGCGATAGAGACTGAGGAGGTAGGTTACCATGCCTTCCCAAGGCATCCTCTCCCTGGATCCCTTTCTTTCAGCCTGCCGTCTCTCTTCTCCCTGGCTGATGCACAGTGAGCAACTTTGCTCATTGTTGTCTTGATGCTGTTCACCATGTACCATCAGCAGGAGCCAGCTGACCATACACTGAAACCACCAGCCCAAATAAATTCACACTGTTTCTCAGATATTTTGTCAAAGCAACGGAAGCCTTAACTAGCCCCCAAAGAAGCCCTTTTGGGGGCTTTATCGTTTTGGTCGGTGCACATAGGCATTTCTCAGCTGCTGTCTTCTTTAGCTTTAATTCCTGACACCGCAGACAAGAAACCCACACACACTTAAAACAACGCATTCTTTGTGTCTTAAGGCCCCTATTCAATCTGCCTTCTTTCTTCTACCTTCAGTTGCAACTACATGACCTATAGGGAAAGCTATGTCTACTCTGTCTTCCTGGTAGCCTGGTAGTTCAAATCCTTGTTTTACATCTTTAAAACGTCCTTTTTTTTTTTTTTTTTTTTTTTGGAGACAAGCTCTCTCTACATAGCCCTGGCTGGCCTTGAACTCACTGAAACATTGAAACATGCCTGGCTCTGCCCTCTGAGTGCTGGGATTAAAGGCGTGTTCCACCACACCCAGAACGTTTCTTTTTTAAAGAACTTCTTCCTTGGAAGGATGTGGGGATGCTTCTCTGGGGCAGAGACTGAACTACTGCTGCTTGATCTTAGGCGTCTGCATCTATCTGCCCTCCATGGACTCTCCCTCTGACCTGCAAGCCCAAACAAATGCTTCTGTAAGTTACCTTTGTCATGGCCTCTTCACAGCAACAGGAGAAAACAAAAACAAAAAAAACTAGGACAGTATGCAAATGTATTTTTCATAGCCTTTTTGGCTGCTTATATGGACCTTATACTTTAATGAGGGAGAGAGATAAAAAGAGACAAAAGCCAAATTAACCACACACAGTCTCAGAAAGTAGTAGTATGAAGAAAATGGCACAGCGTGGCTGATAAAGAGTGTGGGGGAGGGGAGAGCCTAGGGGCCTTTTAAAGATGTTCTGTTCAAGGATTCAAAAGTGGTGGAGGACAGAGAACCCTAAAAGCTGAGGTGCTGGAGGCTATGCTGACACAGTCAGGTGATGTTGCTCAGGATGACATCAGGGACTTGGTGTCAGTTTTCCCCAAAGGCAGTAGAGTCCAGAGACTTATACATTATTTTTGTTAGTATCCAGCAGAGGAAGGTATAGTATAGTTTTACAGAATATTAAAAGCTTCAGGTCCAGAGTAAATAAAAATGTTGCTTTACCCAGCTATTCTAAAACCAAGTAGATGTGTAACCATCTGCTTTTTCCACTGTGGGCTTTCGAGTTAACTAGACTCAGCCTGCTGTGAAGAAATAACCTTGGGACCAATACACAGGGCTATCTTTGGCACATTTGTACATCAAAGAGCTATGGGACAGAGAAGCTCTCTTTACAGGGTACAGTGAGGGAGTGTATCTCCTGAGGAAAGCGCACCTGAGAAAGGAGGAGGCAGCTGTGGCAAGATTTAACGGCTTTAGTAGTAAGAAAACGATCGGCAGAGAAACAGAAAGGTCCAGAAGTTGTGATACCACACAAGCAAAGATGGAACGCTGCTTAATGAGAGCGGGTGGGAGGGCCAGGCCCCGGCTGCTGGACCAGTGGGCCTCTGTTCTTAGCCTAGTGTGGAGCCAGTGGACAGCTGTGATTAATAGTTTTGGTGTTCTACTTTACGTTTGGGGGAAATTCACTGTCTTGTGTGTAGAAGATGGAACAAGGAGATCAGTGTGGTGGCTCCGGCTAAGAGGAGATGGCGGCTTGAAACTGGGAGAAGATGGGGATGCGGCTTGAAGTGGGCAGATGGCAAGAGTAGGGTGCAGCCGCAGCCTTGGCTCAGGGTGGGATGGGGAGGTGTGGGCAAGGGAGGCAATCAAGATAGTTTTAGTGCTTGAGATGGGGGAGACCAGGACAGGAGGGAGCTCAGAGGGAAATGAGAGTTGCCCATGAGAGTTTGTCTCCCCCGCAGGTGGACACAGATGACCTGGGGAGGTGCAGTTGGCTCTTGTGATGATGAATTCCTGTTTGCAGATCTAGCCAGGGCCTCCTGACTCGCTGCAGAGGACTTCGGGGACTCTGTGTCGCCAACCAAGAAAATGAGAAAACAGACTTCAAACTGTCATTAGTCAAGGAGCAAAAATAAATTCTTAATTAGCCTTTGCTGAGTGCATATTAATTACGGCTCCATTTACATGGCTTCTTCCTAGATGCAGGGAGTAGAGAGGAGGGGGTGGAAGCCAGGATTGCCCTGTGTGGAGGAGGGAAGAGCTGAGATTGTGAGGTTGGCCTGTGCCTTGTACTAGGCAGGGCCCTGCTGCTGGCTCCTTTCCACCAGCCCCCCCGCCCCCCCCAGGTCCCGGTGTTCTTACTTTTATAGATGCAGCAGCTGTGTCTTGAGAAGACAAAGGACATACCCAGGGTCTCACAAGGTCAGAATCCTCTTTGGACCCCACAATGGCCAGGTGTGCCATGTCACCCTGCCATGTGCTCAACTGGCCTACAGTCCTTATTTTCTTTAAATCAATTTAAAACTAAATCAACTCTGATAGACCTGAAGGTCCCTGTCAGTCCTTGTGGGGACATCTCCCCCCTGGTTTAAGGCATGGGGCTTTGCATTCTTAGACCTTGCTGAATCTTCCCTGAGGGTCACTTTGTCTCTGGACATTGGTACCCATTGGTTTCCATGGTGATGCTCCCTGTCTCACTCCCACAGCTCTGGGATGCTGTGGCTTTTGTGCTGCTCTTGGGACCTGAGTAACTTGTCTCCTGACAGCTTCGAAGGCATTCTTCCTTCTCTTCAGTGAAGACTCAAGTAGCTGTTGGTCTCTGCTCTTCCTTAGCCTCCCTGGAAGTCAGAAAGCACGAATTGGAAATCTTGCTTGAGACAGAGGAAGAGAGAAATCACAGAAAGCATGGTCTCTCTAGTGGTTATTCCAGTCACTTCTTTTTGTTTCCCTTTGCCTGACCGAGTGATGGGTGTGACATTGGCATACACCAAAGCAAGTCCGCCCCGCTACCAGGCCAACATTTTATCTGAAAACTTGCAAATGACACCCTATTAGAAAAAAGAGCAGTGGACCTGCCTGGCAGCTCCCTCAGCTTCTGTGTCTGCCCCTCCCCACTCTCCCCTCCATAGCACTTGGAAGCAAAGCTGAGATGTCAGAGTGTCTGAGCCAGTCATATTCCAATCTGTGTCTTTACAAACCAATGGCAGGTACACTTGCAAAGGAAGCGCGTTCTACCTGAAATCTTTACTTATTTTGTGGATGACTGGTGTCCCAGGGAGGGCTGTGGGAGGTCGAGCTCTTGCAGCCCCTGAGATTGCATGTCTCTTGTTTTCTCCTGGCTTTCTTCATCACCAGCACTGTGCAAGAGAACATTCCCACTTTACAGATGAGACAATTCAGGCCCCAGGAAGGGAAAGGATTTTCTCAAAGTACTTAGGCTAACTGGGGGGGGGGGGGCAGAGGGTCACTTAGGCAGGCCAGAGTCCCTTCTGAGCAGTATTTCCTAAGTGCCTGGTCAGCTCATCTGTAGAAGTGTGGCTGGTAGTGCAGAGGTGAGGCGAAGAGGGGGTCCTGGGGCAGCTTGAGCCCTCCTTCTCTAGAAGCTCACATCTGGTCTCTACTCTCTTTGAGGGAAGCAGCCACCATTGTTACTGAACTTACTATTGGGGACATCAACCTGGCCCCACCCAGATTTTTGTCTTTTTTACCAATTCTTCCCAATTCCACAGGGCTCTGACCCTACCTAGACTACCCTAGGGAAAAGTTCTTGAAAACTCAGATAGATCTGGGACGTCTGCCTTGTGAAGGCCTGGTGTCTGAGACCAGCAGTTTCCCACAGGGACTGAGGGGCTGTGGCTGAGGAGGAGTGGATGGATGCTGAGCAGGAAAGTGGCAAATCACACGTGCCTCTGGCTATATTTCTAGAACAGTTAGGTGTCCCTTGGAAATGGTGTCCTGGGCAGCTGCTTTCTCTTTATTGAAGCATTGGTCATGGCTGAACCATGACCTCCAGCATCACAACTCATAGTCAGCCTTTCCCTCCCTCTTTCTATATGTGTGGTCTACAGTAAGTTTCCTTGTGCTTCCCTGGGTCTGGCTGCCCAGAAGCTAGCCTGTGAGTCCACCGGGCCTGAAGCAAGCCTCCGGCCTTGCTGTCTGATAATTGGGGAGCTATTCCTAGTGAACCCAACTTCCTCCGACCTTGAAAAAGCTCCTCTTGTCTCCAGCCTTTGCTTTATCCCTTAGAGCATCTGCAAAGAGGAGCAGCTAGTGATGGCCACCCTGGGGCTAGGAGACTGACATGGCCTTGTGAACGTGACTTCAGCAAATGGGAAGAATAATACAATAGCACTCACTCCTTCCCCTTGGGAAGTGCTCTCACAGCTCCTCCCCCACCCCCTTCTCCTGTTCCTCCGGGAACAGGCTCTTGACGGAGATGAGTTTCGATGGCTTGGAAGCTTTTGTAGCCGCCCACTCTTCCTCCTCCCTCCCTGCTGAGCTGACATCAATTCCTCTGACAGCAGTGTAAACAGATGGTGGTCCCTGCTGCCCCGGTGCTGGGGAGCGACTCCATGGTAACCTGCTAAACTGTGACAGGTGCCAGGACCGTTGGAAACCAGGACCTGCAGACATACAGGCACACATGGCTCAAGCACAGTGTGTCATCAAGGACACAGGACTGTCCCTGCCTCTTCCTAGCTGTGTGAACATGACTGAGCTGCTCCCTTGCTTGGGGTTTGAGGGACCTATGGACTCAGATCCAGAGCAGCCTGGGTTACGGTCTTGAAAGTGTTTTATGTGGGGATGGGCACATGTGGGCTCATGGTGTTCCCCAAACCTACAGGTGGCGTGAGTGTGGCCACATGATCAAGGGGCTGGAGCATCGACTTCCTGGAAGGTGGTCATGAGGCAACACAGAAAAACTTTGGGAACAGGGGAAGGAAAAGAACCCCATCTTGGAGTCTGGTTGACACCTCTTTCCAATCAAGAATTCCAACATGATTTATTTGCCTTTTTCCCGTCTGAGCTGTAAGCCTGAAGTTTCCCCGGGAGTCTCATCAGCAATCCCTTTGTGGTAATAGGACATGTTCTGACCCCTGTCCAACCTTCCTGTCTCCTGAGTTTATGCTGTCTGGTTGTAATTCTATCTAAGGAAACTCTGGGATCTCCCTGCACTCTTAGCCATTGAAGAGGGGGACATGGAGTCTGTGGGAAGAGATCCTTAGAAACCCTTTAAATAGTGAGTTTTCAAGAGCTGCCAAAATCCTTTGTACACTCATCACCCAGACACTTGAATGTGCCTCTCCCTTGGGAAGTTCATATCCACAGGTGGGTTTGTCTCTTACTCCCTGAGCATCTCCCAGTACTTACGATCTATGTCAAATTAAAATAAAACAATGAGCCCCAGCTCTGATTCATACTGGCTTGCCTTGAAGGTCTTTCCCATGCAGAAGCCTCTGGCTTTACCTGAGGGGAGACTCTCAAAACTAAGGGGGTGCCTCAGGCTAGGTCAGGCGGTGTGCGTGCCTGCGTGTGTGCGTGTGTGTGTGTGTGTGTGTGTGTGTGTGTGTGTGTGTGTGTGCGTGCGCTGCTTTTTGCCACTGCTTGTGTTTGGAAACTTGGCTCCACGAAGCATCTGCCTGGAAAAAGGCAAAATACATAAGTGAGGTCTGAGAGGGGTGGGCACATGGTGCTCTACAGTACTTGGGTCAGGAGGGCCAGGAACATCAGCTTCCTGGAAGGTGGTCTTGAGGCAGGATAGAGAGATGCAGCAAAAGTTATGGGGAACAGGAAGGGAAGGAGCCCCTCATTTCCCATCACCTCCTGCTGGGTAGAAGAAGGGTGGAGATGCCATAAGACACTCCTGTCTGAGGAGTTGGGACCTCGCTTTGGCAAATGCTGTGAGTGCCCTGTTGCAAACCTCACTGGGACAGAGAGGGTAAATGACGTGTTCCCAGCTGGGAACTAGTGAGCTCTGTGTTTACAGAGTTGTGAGTGTTTACTGACTCCATTTGCCTCAGTTTCCCCATTGTCCTCTTGCCCTGCTAGGCTTGTACTTTGCTTTAGACCATGCTAATCCCAAGCTCAGAGAGGGTCAGAGCCTTCACTCAAGCCACACAGCAACCCACACAAACCTCCTTGTCATGGGCTGACCTCCTGCTTTCTGTGCTCATGGTACTGGCCTGAAGGTCTTCCTCAGCCTCGAATCATCCCTATGAGTCCATTTTCACTGCCCCAAGCTCCCCTGTCCCATCCATTGTCTTTGTCCCATGCGGCTTGTGGTGACGCTTGCCCTTGCAGAAATAGGGGCAATCTCACAGGCGTCTTTCTGTAGCGGACTGGCTGTGCTGTTAGGCAAGCGACACCGGCTTTGGGCATCTTTTATAAGGGGAAAGATGACTTGGATGGACTGGAGAAGATAACTCCGCGGCATGCTGGAACGGACTGATGCAAACTCAGTACATAGAAGTGACTGCTGCCTTTATGAGCCAGATGTCGCTGGCTGGCATCCCACAAGCAGGACTGACTGCAAGGAGCATGGAGAAGGACATGTTCACTGGCACAGGACACGCAGACACAGGGCAAGTTTTGTAGCCTTGGAGAAGCCGCCTACTTTCTTTGAGCACCCATAAAATCAGAGTAATAACTCCATATTTCAGAGTGATGGGGAAAGGCAGGGCAGGTCAATGCAAGTGCTTAGAAAGTAATACACTGCCTGCTGGCTCAGAGAAATTCTCCAAGAACTAAGACCATTTCAATCCCACCATCCTATTATCAGCCAAGGCAGAGAGTCCCCACACCCTCTGCTCACATGCCCCTAGGGAAAGAAAGCTCACGCCTGCCTGGTTGAGCAGCTGTGTAAGACACTGGCCTCTATGGATTTCAAGCTTGTCTCCTTGTGGCTTCTCTGGGCTCTCTTGATCTGTCTTGGGGTCCCCACAGCCACATTCCCTGGTGCATTCTAGGAGTGTGGCAGTTTGTTTTTCCTCCAACCCCCTGAGAACTGGCATGCCCCTGCCTCATAACCCTCACTCCTTATCTAGGCTGGGGGCAGGGGGCTGACAGATGATAAACACATGTGGGAGTTTAAGCCTGGATAGGTTGGACTGGATTGAGTCTCAGGGATGAACTAGGAGGGCCAGGTCATGGCAGGCCCAGAGGATGAGACAGGCTTGAGGTTGGATCCCTAGCTATGGCTGATTTGGGGAGTATGATAACAGTTCCTGCTTTGTGGGGGTCTGTAAGCATTAAATGGTCAGAGACACTTTCATGTACCGGCATCACGGTTTCTGGAAGCTGTTAATCTTTTCATCCCCTCTTCCCCGCCACCAAATCTGTCATTGGTGAATGAGCTAATCCACTGCAGAGAGAGGCTTCAGGCGAGCCAAGCTTTGAAACATTTATTACTCTTTCAGCTTCAAGGTTATTAAAAATTATTTTATGCTTCTTCTAAAATTCATCAGCTTCAGGAAAGCTGGCCGCCTCCATGCCAGTACCAGAAACTGGTGAAGCTCCGTGTGTAGCACTGTCTCCAGTGGGAAGAACACTGGACTCCCGGAGACTTCCAGAAGGCCTCCCATTTAGTTTCGTGAGAGGACACATCTTAAACCACCCTTCCAGGGCTATGTCAGTCATCCTGATGTCATGTGGTTCCCACCTCCCCTACAAGAGGTAGGGAACCACAAGGAAGATAAGTAAGAAGAGCAGAGAAACCAAAGAAAGAAGGGAATGAGTCATACACACACAGCCTTAGACGGCTTGGTGCTGCTGTAAGAGCATGCTCGAGGGTGGGTAGACGGCTTGGTGCTGCTGTAAGAGCATGCTCGAGGGTGGGTAGATGGCTTGGTGCTGCTGTAAGAGCATGCTCGAGGGTGGGTAGCTTATACAGACCCGGGGTTTATTTCTTACAGTTCTGGAGTTTCAAAGTTGGGGAATCTATTTTCGGTGAGGGACTTTGTGCTGCGTCATCTCACAGAGAATGGCAGAGGGGCGATAATACACGGAGGGGAGGGACATTACACAGAGGGGAGGGACATAAGCCACTGCACAAATCTGCGTCAGGAGTCTTTTAGCTTCCAGTGTTGGCCAAGAGCCCCTGCTCTGGAAATCCCAAATACAAAATGTTTCAAATTTCAGAACTCTAGAGGCTCCAACAAGAGGAAAATTCCACAGCATAAAATTTTATAGACAGTTTGTTAAAAAATCTCTCTATGACAGTTCAGGTTGGGTAAAAGGTACACATAAAATGGGAATGGGTTTAGACACGGGTCCTACCCAAGTTTTCTCATTATGTAAATTAACATAGTCACAAATCTGAAAAAAAAAAATCCAAAACCCAAATGTTCATGGTCTGGAGCATTCTGGATAAGGGATGCTGAACCCCAAACATGAACATTGTCTGTAGCTTTAGCCCTCATACTTGGTGTCTCGAGGAAGGCGAGTCAGGCTGGCTGAGTGAACTGCTCCACAGCCTGGCCCAGTCCAGGCTACCCAAGCACTGTTCTCTCCAACTCAGTGAGGGCGTTACCCTCAGACTGGAGGTAAATGATTAGATTAGTCCTAGGATCCACATAGAGACGCAGTATGAGACGTCCCAGACCCTGGCAGACAAGACGATGTTACTTCCAGTGACCCCTCTCAGGTGCTGATCGATTTTCTCCAAGTCTCTCATGCGTGTGGGTAGCATTAGATTAAACCCCCCACTCCTGGACAACATACTGGCAAAGGGCAATTAAACAATTTCTAGCTCAGCTTCCTGAGAAGTTAGTGGCTGCATGTGGAGAGGCATGCATGAACAAAAGCGGGACTGTGAAGATGGGGGAGAGAAGGAGAGTGGTGGCGGCCTGACCTCACTGTACATGGGGGAGCTGTGGGGACAGATGCTGTCTCCATCTTACAGCAAAGAGATTGAGGCCTAGAGAGGACACGCCGCTTGTCTGGGATTACACAGCTAGTAACCGGCAGAGGAAGAGCTGGGATCACACTGTCTCACAGTGAATGTGTTTAGTGCTGTGTGCTGCAGTCACAGAAGGGAAGGGCGTGGACATCACCTTCTAGTGTTTGCCAGATGTCAGCATCTGGCTCACTGTCACTGTGACTTTTTTTCCTCACAATTAATTGTCTTGCAGGTCAATATTATTACTGAAATTAATTTAATTTGTTACAGGGCTGACAAGGGGGCTCAGCTCTTGTGGAATATTCCTTTACACTGTGTGAAGATGTGTCACTGTGATTGGTTTAATAAAAAGCTGAGTGACCAATAGCTAGGCAGGATTTCCAGGCACAGAAGATGCTGGGTAGAAGAAGGGTGGAGATGCCATAAGACACAGAGCGAGGAGGATGGGCACTATGGAGATGAGGTAATGAGCCTCAGGCAGCACATAGATTAATAGAAATGGGTTAATCTAAGTTACAAGAGCTAGTTAGAAACAAGCCTTGGCTATCAGCTGAGCCTTCATATTTAATAAGAAGTCTCCATGTGGTTATTTGGGAGCTGGCTGGTGGGACAGAATAAAATCTGAGTGCACTTAACAGATAAAGGGTTCTGCCACCAAGCCTGACAGCCTGTGTTAGATTCCTGGGATTCTCAGGGTAGAAGGAGAAAACAGGCTCCCAAATGTTGTCCTCTGACCTCCATATCCGCGAGTGTACAATACGCCAAGTAAGTAAATAATAAAGTTTACATTTCTGTAAAAGGAAACTCAAACTTTACATAAATAATCGCATTTTTAAAAGGACATCAGACACAGACATAAACAGAAGGCCCGTGATATTTTACATAAACAGGAAGTAAATCATAACAGGTATAAAGAAAGCAAGTGCTCCTCCTATGTGACAGACACCATTACCTGAGGAGTTCAAGGTCTGCTTTCGAGGATCATCAATAAGCAGAAAAGTGTGGAAAGATAGGAACCAAAAATTATGTGTGCACTGGCTCCTTGTGATGTGACCCAGTGTCCAAATATGGATCTTTGAGAAATATCAATTTAGGCTTCCCTGGATAAGGTTCCATACTGTGTGTGGTCTCAGGAGCACAGCATTCCAATAGGCACGCTCCCTAAGACATCTTGGTGTTGGCTGACACTGCTGACCGGAGCTGGGGTTCACTAGGGACTCCTATGCAGTCAACTGTTTCTATAAAAGGTGTGAAAGTAAATATTTCTGATGTAAACCATACAGGCTTTGAGTGGCAGCCCTGCTGAGATGGTCTAGTGCAGCATAATCCTGTAGTTGTTGCACCTACAGAAACAGAAGATGTCAACGACCGAGCATGACTAGGTTTCAATAAAGCTTTCTTTTTGAACACGGAAATACAAATTTCATATCATGACAAATGATACCATTCTTTTGATATCTTATAACTATTTGAAAATAGAATCACTGGTAGTTCTGGGGTAATGCATCCAAAGCCAGGTTGTGACCTGGCCTCTACTTCAGGACCTGTGCTTGCTGGTGACGTGACTAAAACAATAGCAGTCACTGCTTCCACCAGGGCAGCTCTGTGTGTTGGACCCCAGCAGCTCCACAAACAAGGGGCTTTCCTGGGTTTAGTGACCCACTATAGGCGTCTTGACCCTGCAGTAGGACTTTCAAGTAACATAGCTATCCTTGGCCTCTGCTCACAAGATGGGTAGAGGCAGGGGACTGACCTCCCGGTAGTAGTTTTCCCCCATGCCTGCTGTCTTCACAGTGACAGTGAAACTCAAGGAGGCAAGACTAAGTATCTGTCCTCTGCAGGTCTGGGCCTGGAACAGGTTCACAGTCAATTCTGACCACATCGTGTCTGCCAAAGCCAGTCATGTGGCCGTGCCGGGGTCAAGGGAAGTGGAGATTTGCCCTGATCATTTGATGAGAAGAACTCTACAGTCACACCACACAGAATATAGGAAGAAGTAAAAACTGGGCTCAATGATGCTATCTACCACTCACCCTAAAAGACTGCGTTTTGGGGTGTCCTGGGTTTGGTTTCTGAGAAGATGGGGGCAGAAACAGACTTTCCTCACCTTCTGTGGGAGTGGGGACCAGCACAGGATGGGTTATACTTGTGCAGAGGCGAAGGGGGTAGAGCTTGGTGGCATTTCAAAGTGCCAGCCAGCATGCCAATCTCCACCCACTAGGCTCTGCCGGCTCCCTTTCTTGGAACAGCCCTTTGGGGCTCTCAGTACCTTGGATAGCACCTTCGTTCCTCACTGCCTGAGAAGAAAAATGTCTGGCTCACGCTTGGGAGTTCTTTCTAGGTTTTAAACACATTTGAATAAACAGAGTGATTCCACATACATATAATAGAAGGCGCCATTCCTCTGCTTTGCAGACCGTGCCAGGCTCCAGCAGCCTATGCCTGTCTGATTTGAATCAGAATGTTCCCATTGGTGAGGGCTGAGCTTGCACTATTTTGGAGGCTGTAGGGCCTGGCTGGAGGAAGTAGGTCACTAAGGGCGATCCTTCAAAGGTTACAGCCATCTTTGAGGCTGCTTGCTTTCTCTGTTTCCTTATCTGCCATCATGTGAGGAGGCCCCGACACTCACTTCCTCCACCACAAACCCCTCTGTGGTTCCCTGACAATGATGGGCTGAGACCTCCTAGAAACTGCAAGCCATTCCTGCTGTCCATCACTCCTGTGGTGGCCTGTTGTTCACAGTGATGCAGACATAATGCACCCATCTCTACCTTGTGACCCCATGGGTACCGGACAAACTCTGTATTTGCATCTTCATTTCTTGCCATGTCCTGTTCACTGTGAACATCACATCCTTTCCCCCATACACACAACATCTTCCACACATAGGTTTTTTCCACTCAGTCACGGTCTGAGAAGTCCTGTGTGTGATAAACCATCTCAATTGCTAAACAGAAAGGGGGAATTGCCAGCTTACGTAATGGAATATCCAAAGACAAAGGAAGCATCAGGCATGCAAGGGGCTTAGAGAATGTCTTTCCACCCTGGTTCCATTCGTATAAGGCACTCTTTCACGTAATGACTAGCGACTCCAGGAAAAAGAGGACACTTGGTATTTCCTAGGCATTCCAGCCAGAGTTCTAGGGCAGCCACTCATTGACCGAGTCAGGTCATGTGTCCACCCGTGAACCTATGTCTGTGGGAGATGGAGTGCACTGATTGACTAAGTGGTATTGACCCTTGCGATTAGGAGGGCACTCACACCACTTAAACCACAAGAACTGTAACTAGGGATTCCCCCAAAGAGAATCAGGGTTTGGCTATCAAATGTATTGAGGAACAGTAGCTGAGGACTAAGACAACAGACGGCTTCCGCTCTCGAGGGTTCCTCTGTCTGAAATGCCTTTTCTTTGTAGAAATGCCTCACTCATGCTGCTGGCTGCAGCTCTGGCATCACCCCATCTTACTGATCCCATGTGACACCTGGTTTCTCCTTTCTCTGTGGCTCTACTCCATCACACCGTACTCTGCTGAGGGTGCCGTTGGCGCACCTGCTTTTGGAGGATGCTGATGCGCTTGGCTAACCTCCCCAGGTCCAGAGCCTATGAGCTCGGCTTCCAGGGCTTTCTCCAAGTTCCACAGGGCATAGAACTGCCTCTTCCAGGGGCTCAGGTCCTGGGTCTTGCTTGTTGCCTGGGGTGGTCTCTTGACTGAGGGTGTGCTCACCAAGGGACCTGAGGGCTCACAGCAGGCTTTTCCACCATTAGGATCTTCCCCATTGTCCCTCACCCATTTAAAAGCCATCCTGGTCTTCTCCTTGAACCCAGTCTTGGGGAAGTGCTCATCTTTCTTTCTCCCCTGGCCCCTTCTCCTGGCAAAGCCCAGACTTGCCTGGCCCTGTCTATATTCACCTACCACCTCCCCATCCCCCAGTACCTCCCTCCGCCCATCTGCTGGTAACTGTGGTGAATAATTTACAGGATAGCGATTCTAATTCATTCTCTCTCCCTCTCCCTAACCCCCCTCTCCTCTCTCCTTTCATCTACTCTCCCCTCTCTATCTCCTTCTTTCCCTAACCCTTCCTCTCCTGAATAAGGAACTACCAGGTCGTCCCTGGGTCCCCACTGCCTAAAACAGTTTGTGGCACCAAGTACATGCTTAGTGGATGCTAAATTCAAACACTAGCTTCAATAAAAGACTGCATTACTAAAAAAAAAAAAATTCGTCAAGAAATTTCTTTGGCAATGCAGGCGGCACAGGGTGTGTGGGTGAGTGATGACTTCAGCAGAAATGCCACAGAACGCACGGGTTCTCCATTATTTATGGCACCGAGGAGCCTGTTCCTACAGCATGGTGATATATTCTGAGGGTGCCAGCAAAGGGTGTGAGCAGTTTGGTTCCTTGGAGTCGCTGTTGACCCTTTCTGTGCATTCAGGAAAGGGAGTTTGCTTTCTTTTTTTGCAGCAATAAAAAAACAACAATGAAACACACAAACAATTAAAAACTGGTTTAGCACTGGGCTCTGCTCCTGCCTGTAAATGTCAGTGTGTTGGCAAGGGTGGGGTGAGGTTGTCAGACCCTGGAGGTTCAGGAGTATGGGTTAAAGTTCTCCTTTGCTCGCTCCATGTCTTCTCTGAGTACCATTTTCTTTTCTGTAGAGACCAGGGGGCATCCAAGGGAGTAGGACCAATTAATGTGCAGTGGCTGTCCTGCACTCTGCTCCAGCTAAGCCAGGTCCAATCGGGCAGCAGCCAGGTTTCTGGATGGCACTGTCATCCAGATTTGTTTGTTTTCACTTGAACCAGTGGGTAGAGGCTGAATAATTCTCTGTAAGGGGTTCCTTCTTGTTTAGTAAAGAAGAGAGTGTGTGGGGTGGGGTGGGGGTTCAGGCAATGCTTGGGCTTGTTATAAGAGCAGAGTTGGCATCAATCCTAAGTCCAGGAACTGTGCTCACATCTCTTGAGAGGTATGCTGGTCCTGGGATGTTGGGGATGCTGGTTCTATGGATGGAGAGTGTATTGGTCCTAGGGATAGAGGCTGGTCCTGGGGTTGTTGGGAGTGCTGGTATTTGTCCAGGGTTGGGGCAGAGGCTGTACATCACTCAAGGACAGAGAGAAGATGCAGTTGTGCTCACACACAAAGGGTCTGTTACTGATCTTAGGCATAGAGGGTGTGCTGGCCTTTGGGTCAGAGAAAGAATGGGTGGTTCTTTGGGCAGAGAGTATTTCAGCCCTGATGACAGAGGTTCCTTGACCTTATAGGCTATTCACTGGCCCTATAGCCAGGCATTCCTGGGCTTCACCTTCGGTTTGGACACCCTAGAGTGTTGAGGATGGGGTAGCCTTTGGTGTTTCCACCCATGCTAGCCTTTAGCTGCAGAGCTGATTTCTCATTTGTGATGCCGGCCCTATGATGTTCTTTGCTGACCACGGGGCCTTGTGACCACAGATGCTTAACACACAATTGTGGAATGAACGATGTAAAGGGAAGGTGACCTCCCCTTTGGTGTGAGTGGTGTGAACTGTGTATGTGCCTGGCTATGTGCCTATTCCCCCACTAGTGTAGCTGGGTGTCACACCCCTGCATGTGTAGGGTGTTCGAGTGTTAAACATAAATACAGTAGGAGGCATCTAGCACACAGTCAGCCCTCAACCCAGAGTGGGTGCTCCCTGCATATAGTCAGCCCTCAACACACGTGGGTGCCTCCTCTTGGGACTCAGCTACTCCAGGAGACGCTACGGTCTTCTACCTCATCCTCTGGTACAGTCTATCCATTATTTTCTGTTCCTTTAAAGATTTCTATTTGTGTGTGTGTATGTGTATGCGTGTGTGTGTGTGTGTGTGTGTGTGTGTGTGTGCACGCGCGCGCATGTCAGTGGTAAGAGAACAGCATGGAGCTTACTGCATGAACAGAATTTTAAGTGTGGACTACCATGTGGCTACCTATGGTCTCCACGGCATGCAACAGATCACCAGCACCTGTTCATCAGTTTACAAGTCATGGTGTGGGTATAGGAGGCCGGACCTTGAGCGCAGCAGACGCGCACCATATCACTGAGTTACCCACAGCTCCATCCTCTTGCTTTTCTAGCTATTGATCAGTGACTCAGCATCTCCTCTCCCCGAGCCCCTGGTGGCCACCGTTATTCTCTTTGCTTGCGAGTTTGGCTGTTTTAACTTAAGTAAATAATTTTCTCCTTAAGTACTGCCTTCTAGATAAGGAAAATGTTCTCATTTAATTTGACTGTTTTCCTATTTGTTTAATTACTACCATTAAAATGCTAATAACTGTCTCCAAGTCTTTTGTGGCACCTGATAGTTTGGCTCCATTTGGGTTACTGCGTTTGTCAAGGCTGCAGCAAGTATCAGAGCTCCAATTCAAACTGGCTCCAGGCAAAGAGGATACTCACTTATTTCTCTAAGTGTGCTACAGGGTTGCCTTAGCTGAAGTTGAGGAGGTTCCTCCTGAGAATCAAGGGGCCTCAGATTTCCACCCCAGCCTCCCTCTGCACTATCCTCATAAAGGGCACAGCTAACTTTTGGTTTAGCTCCATCCTCTCCAAAGTCTCACCAACAGAGACACCAAGAGTTTGGGACTTGGCCCCAAATCCCACAAAGGCAGGGTGTGACAACCTTACCCACCCGCTGAGCTCTGTGCCTGGTGTGGGTGTGTGGCTGTGAGTATGGGGTGGGGTAGGGGGAGTGAGGGGAGGTTCATTCCCACTCATACCTCAGAGCCCCTCAGGTGAATGTGAGGAAGATCCTGGAGTGAATCAGCAGGAAGCTAGCTGTGCTATCAAAGAGAGAGGACCAGAAAGAGGAGGGGGGAATGTTTGTTGTACAGGCGACAAAACCAGCTGTGTCCACTACTCTTCAGTTAGCAGACAACACGACCCCTTCTCACAAGCGCTTCCTTTGAACAATGGAGCCTAGGCATCACATTGGCCAAGAAGCCCTTTGGGACACGTTATCTTGACCTGCCCAGATGCACAGGAAGACTCTGGCATTAATACTTGGGACTTTCGGTTCTTCACCTGAAAGATGATGTAGGTGACTCCATGGACATGTTTGGAGAGTTTGATGGGATGATGGACATGAAGAAAGTGTTTAGGAGATCCCTCTGCGGTCTTGTCAAAAGTTTCCTCTGTCCTTTGGAACCAGGCATCTTGGTGTGCAATGAGATACTGACTCTGCACCCGCGGTGAGGCATGCAATGGGCCTCAGTAGGACGTGTGGGGACATTCAGTAATTGGAGTTAGAGAAGACACGCAATCATATTTCACCAGGGCCTCTTCCGACCTTGCTATTACTAAATACTGAGCTGTGTAGAGAAGCAAACTTGTTCCTCCAGGATCACACAGCTAAGAGCAGAGACTGGCGCTGAACTCTGAGCTCACAAGCTCCCAGCCCCAGTTGATTTCAGGTACCAGCCAGCTGTTCTGCACACTCTTTGTCTTTAAGGTGTGGCTAGAAGGCTGGCTCTCAGTGTCTCCCTAGGACTCTCTGCTGAGTCAAAGTTGTCTTAGTCTGTTTTATGTTGCTGTAATAAAATATCTGAAACTGGCTGATCCATAGAAAACAGAAGTTTATTTGACACAGTGTTCTGGGGACCAGGGTGTCCCTGAGCTTGTAGCTAGCATTTGGTGAGGACTTTGTGCTACCTCATAGCTCAGGTCTCTCTCCTTCTTCTTAAAGAGCTGCTAATTTAGCAGGGCTGTGCTGATTCACACCTTTAATCCTAGCACTCAGGAAGCAGAGACAGGCAGATCTCTGAGTTCCAAGCCAGCCTGGTCTACAGAATGAGTTCCAGGATAACCAAGGCTATGCAGAGAAAGCTGTCTTTTAAAAAAAAAATAAACAAAAACAAAAAAAATCCACTGACGCTATCTCGGGGATCCTACTTCATGACCTTATTTCACCCGAATTACTCCCCAAATGCCTCATCTCCAAACACACCAACACTTGAACTTGGGGATTCTGTTTCAACACTGAATTTTTGGGGATGCCCATGCAAGCCAGAGAAAAACCCCATCTGTCCATCCCCAGTCCTCTAGATGATGGCTCTCAGCACCTGGAGTCACAATCCTGTGTCTGTGCCCACCTTCTGTCCCTGGCTAGAGACTCAGGCAGATGCAGCTCTTTGTCCTTGGTCCCGATGTGCTGGGAGTGATTGTTCTCCCTGATGCTGTGTCCTGGAGCGATGAGGATGCTTTTGCTTTCACCCTGGACCTTGGCCATGGTTCTGAAGCTCCTTAGCCTCAGTGTTAAATTCTCAAAACGAGACTAGCAGTACCTTCTCCCACATGTTGCTGGGGGCATTAGCAGTTGGTTAATAGCAACAGGGGAACATTATTTGACAAATGAGGGCTTACTCATTTCCAACTCTCTTTTAAGGCTGACAGTAGACTCGTCAGTTTATGCATATGAAGCAGGCTTCTGGTTGCCAGAATTTGACTTCTGGAACCTACAACATGCACAGCGGGAACCTATAAGCGGCGATCCCAGTATCATCAACAGCTATGTGGAAAGGCCACCTGGCCTCAGTACAGCCCCAGCTGTCAGTACAGCCCCTGCCCTTGTTTGTTTGGCAAGTTCAAAAGGGCTGTGACCTATAGGTTACTGAGATGTGAGTGGCCATGAAGGGCTCTGGACACCCTGGCTGGGTGTGGCTTCTGGAGCATAGCATGGCGGGAGCTTTGATCCACTGGTTCTAAGAAGCAGCAGGCTCATGGAGTTGGAGAAAGGCATGCACTCTGCTTTTCACCCTGAGTTTCCTTCTCACTCTCCTCTTTGCAGCAAGCCCCCTCTCCTGTGGAAGAGCCTGTGGTGACGGATCCTCCCTCTGCAGGAGCCTGACAGTGCAGAGGAGAGGGGCCTGAGAGATGTAAAGCTTGGGTGGGTCTGGCTGCAATCCCTGCTCTGGTACCCACTGGCGGTTAGACCCTGTCCAAGCCATCTTCCTTGGGAAAGGGCCTGGTACCCAGTAGGTGTCCAGAAGCTCATTTCCTTCTTTCTGTCACCCTTTGCAACCTCAGACATTTACTGAGAGCCAGTCTCACACACTTAGAACCCAGTGGAGGCTGCAGGCCCTCACAAGGTGCCTCGAGGCTCTGCAGAACCGGAAGAAGGCAAAGCCAAAATGAGGACTGACTGCGGCTCCAACAGGGCACCGCCCAAGGGTCAGGGCCAGAGCCAGGGTCAGGGTCAGGGTCAGGGTCAGGGTCAGGGTTAGGGTCAGGGTTAGGGTCAGGGTTAGGGTCAGGGTCAGGGTTAGGGTCAGGGTCAGGGTTAGGGTCAGGGTCAGGGCTAGGGTCAGGGTCAGAGTCCAGGCTAGGTATACCTCCTTGTCCCTGTAGGAATGTCTCCTTCAGCCTCCTACAGCCAGAGGTCCCAGCATAGGTGGCCCAATGTGAGAGAAACGGACTCCTGGCCTGACCACTGTACCCAGGTATACTCTACCTCCTGCCAGGCCCACCCACCCCAAGTCGGTCAGAAAGAGGTGCTCTGCTTCTCTCCCCACCCCCTGGCCTCAGCTGGGACCATGGCACTCAGTGAGAGCTCCGGAAGCTTTGGGATCAGGGCATAGTGTCCCTGCTGAAGGCTCCTCAGAAAACAGCCGGTATGCTCAGCGTCAATGTGTTCCATGGAAATGTAGGTGGGGGCAGTATGTGGGGACCCATTAATGCCTGGGAGGGGCAGTACCCAGACGGGCTTTCCGGGGTGTGGAGAAAAGGCAAGTTTGGGTGGCAGACTGGGTCCCACTGTCATCAGGAGAGTGATGGCCAGACAGGAGGTGCATTCCTTGTCTCTTGACATGAGTAAGAGGCAGAGATGGTAAGGGCTCAGGCACTGGGCCCCTCAAGGATGCTTCCTGATTTCCCGTGTCTGGGGACAATTTCAGGGACCCATACTCTTCTCTGGGGATGGCCATGGCCTTGCAGAGATTTGAGAAGATGAAGCCCGTCCTGGCTTTTTGTGCCCTGTGAAGAATAGGTCACAGTAACCTCTGGCGAGGAGCCAATGACACGTCTCTTCCCCTGCTCTCAGACACCGGCTGCTGGCCTTCCTGTAGTTTCAGACCTGGTTCTGAGAGACTCACGGAAAACTGTGTGTTCCTTTATAAAGCTGGGCAACCAGAGAAAAGACCGGGGTGACAGAGTTGAAAGGGTACATGAGTCGAGGGGCCCGAAGGTAGTGTCGCAGAGGAGGTGGCTATCTTAGAAGGCCTGGGCTCCTTAGGAAAATTGGGATGCAATTTCCAGAAGGGTAATGTGGATTTAGGACAAGATGCACAGCTGTCCTCAGCGGGGGCCAGGACCTGCTGCCGGGCTCCATGCTGGTGTTTTTCCTTCTGACTGAAAACTGAGGGCTCACCTGTCCTTGAGTGTGACCATCTGCACAGATGCCCCTGTCCCTGTCTGAATACCCTTGGTGGCTGCTGGCAGACTGGAGTTTCAGGAGGCTGAATAACAACCCCTGGGGATGTTCATCTCCTCATCCCTGGGTCCTGTGAACACATTGTCTTTTAAGGCAAAGGGGAATGGCGAAGGTAATTTAGGGGTTTGACTTAGGGCGGCTTCCCTGGCTTATCCGTTTAAGCCAGGCATGTGCTACACAATGGCGGTGGTTTTGGTCAATGACTAATCGGGATAAAAGCAAGCTGAACAGCCCACTGCTTTGTGCTTCTTAGGCTGCCCTAACATAGCATAATGCTTTACTCGTAACGGTGAGGCTGAGACGGATAAACCATTGCACCACCAACCATTGTCAAGTGCAGCATGTGAGCCTATGGACAGGGCTGAGAACTTGATAGAAGCAATAAATAGCCAGGGGACCCAGTATCTACATATCTGCTATACCATAGCATTGGTTGTTATTTTAGGGTGCACTCTGTGTACTTATGAAAAACAGAATTTACTGCAAAAGTTTGTCTGACCCACCACTCTGGCGTTCACGCTGTAGGTCATCCTAGCATTGCTGTGAGAGAGGGTCCTCACTGCAAAAGTGAAGTGTAGATATAAACAGGGCAAGAAGACGTGGGGACAGAAGGGGCTGGGCGTATGTTGTTGTTATGGCCAGAAGCAAGGATGTAGACAGCAGCCAGGTGCTGGAGGAGGCCAGGAGGCTCTCAAGTGGCACACCCTGCCTGCAGCGCAATTTAGCTCTTTGGGTCCCCTCTAGGCCTCCTGACTGTGTTGCTTTAAGTCTGTGGTCATTTGTTATAGCAGCAGAGGAAATGGGATAAACACCAGAGTGGTAGACATACCGCTTGTGGGTACTTTGTTTCTTAATGACCTCCTCCTTCTCAGCCAAAGATAGAACCTTCTGGAAAGGGCTCTCTACCAATGGCCTCCTCACTATCAGCACCACCCCACCGGGCAGGCTGGCTGGCTATGAGCTGACACCTTCTCCTCTGTCAAGACATTTTCTCACATCTTATAGGCCTGGCTGGCTTTAGGGCCTTCTCCTCTGAGAAGTCTGACACACGCCCCTTTGATACTTTATCAACTCCCTTTTGGCACATTTCTTACTGACAGGAATCATACTGGGGTGTAAGTAGGTGCTCCTTCAAGGTGCCTGTGATGACTGGAAGCCAAATGCACAAGGATTGTGTCAATTCGGTGTGAAACCTGGGCAAAACACACAGCAAGCAAATACTTGCCAGATGAACTCGCGGATGACAACAGATGGACCACTAGAGATGTGGGGGTCAGGGAGAAACTCCTAAAGAAAGCTGTTGGGAATCCCTCTTGATGGCTGGTTTCTCCTCAGATGGCTTTTCTCGAGTTCCCACCTTCCTTGGCATTAACATGGCCACAGCTGTGCTCTGAGCTCTGCCCTGGTGGATGGAAGTGGTAGGCACTAAGACGTCGATGAAGTGTATCCCTCCTCATTTTTTCTTTTCTACAGCCACAAGAGATAGCTCTTGTCTTCACGAGGAGCTGGCTGCCATGACAGATGCCTGATGGATGGAGCATTACAAAGAACCTCCGTTTATCAGGACCACGGGGCCCAAAAGCTGTCATGGGAAGAAGGAACCAAGTTCTGATGTTTTGGGCACTTTGGATCCACTTATCTCAGCATCTTACATGGCTATAATTAATGCAAACAGCATCTGGGAGCGAGAATGTTGCCATAACAACAAACCTAAATCACGTGGGACTGGCCCAGGGGATGGGCAGTTGGAGGAGAGGGCACAGAGATTTCAGGTAGGGAAGCTGGGGACTCATTGTGTGGTTGCAGAATATTTAATGATCTGTCTCTTCAAGGCATTTGGAAGATCAAGGACGATGGCCCTGGGGAGGTGTGAAGCCTAAAATCTCACGTGTGTCTGTCCGTCTGTGCTGTGCCGGCCATAGTGTACTATTCTAGAACATCCTGATCCCAGGGAAGAGCTGTCCAGGATATGAACAGAAATGGAAGGTCATCATCAAAACTGAATCCTCTCTGGGCTAATTTTTTCTTTTTGGATGCTTTTGTGTGCAAATCAGAGATTTCTATAGGGCTTAAGTACCCATGTATCCCTGGGTCTAATTTCACAGAAGCTCTCTCTGTACTAACATATGATTTTGGTAAATACCACCTTTGGATATAAATAGGACTCTGGACCCACACATTGGCTGAGTCTCCCGTGGCAGGGATGGGCTGCATTGAGTCACCTTCTCCTTGGATTCTCATCCTGGAATCTATGGTCTGGGCTTGCAGGTAGAGGGCTGGGTCTGAGGGAAGCAGATTCCTAGGAGCCTTAACACTCATGGCTTGCCCAGGACCACACAGCTAATGCATGTTGGGATCAGCTCCTGGGAAGCCAGCTCCTGTTGGGATCAGCTCCTGGGAAGCCAGCTCCGCTGGTTCTAGGAACTTGCTGTTTAGTGGCCAGTGGTGCCTGGGGCCCCGTTTTACCAGATCCAGGTGATTGAGAGAGAGAGTGTGTGCATAAGTGACTGTGCTCACGATTGTTGTGTGGTGGGTTATGATAACTGAGTCTCCATCTCCATTCTTTTTGTAAGGGAAGCACTGCTGGACAGAGAGCCGGCCGAGGTCACGTGAGCTTGTACAGGGCAGTCTTCTCTGATGATACAGCTGGGCTCAGAGGATGCAAGGTCCTGGCTGTGTTCATATAGCAAACAGCCGTCAAGCTATGGGAATAGCAGCCGTTGAGATTCATGCATAGAGGGCCCTCTCTTCTCCACTCATGCATTAGCTCACTCCCGGTTTTCCAAAGCCTTGCCTCTTGGCCAGCTCTGCATGCTCCGGAGGAAGAATGTATTTCTTCCCCACACCCACCTTTCCATACTTTCTGGTACAGAGTCAGGCCCAGTGATCAGAGGGTGTGTGTGTGTGTGTGTGTGTGTGTGTGTGTGTGTGTGTGTGTGTGTGTCAGGGGCTTGATTCTCAACCTAGACTCACTGTATTGGCTTGTGACTGAAGCTTGGCTGGCTTTAGGCTACCCAGATCCCTTCTCCCTTTCCCTGAGGGAAATTTACCTTTTCTCCATCATGTGTGGCAGTGTCCTGGGGTTGCTCATCAGGATGCCCTGTGTTCTTCAGGCTGGCCAGCTAGGGTTGGGTGTGACCTGACACCAGGGAGTTTGATTTACAGCCGATCACAGATTACTCCTCTCAGAAGTGGTTACCCTGGCTAAGAGATGTATGGGGCCCCAGGATGCTTCAGCAAGCACTGAATTCAACCCTCCGGCTCCCCTCATTTTCCTCAGCTGCCGGGCATCTTTCTGATGGATTAACTCTACTCGAGGCAGCAGTTAGGGCTCACAGCCCGTGTTTCATGATGATACAGACAGAAGCTCGGGCAGACAGCCTTCTCCAAGCACCATGGTGCAGGGCATACCTGAGCACTTACTGTGCTGGCCCCTGGGGCTCCTGGGAGGCAGTGGAGAGACAAGCATGTCCTCGCCAGTCCCTGCTCTGCGTTCTTCCATGAGAAACTCCAAGCTACTAATTCACTTGACACCCAGAAGGCTTTGCTCTAGTATCCTCTCATTTTCCTTTGATATAAAATGGAGAAATGGCCCGGGCCATCTTTTCTGATTGAAGTTCAGGCCATTGTTAAAAGGCAATAAGCCAAAGCTTTTCTTCACAGAATTCTGGGGTTGGCATTTTCAACTCCCTTCCCCTCAGCTTAAGTTGGGTTATTGTGGCATCTTTTAGAAATTGAACAGCAAGTTAGCCAATTACAAACTTGTGTTTGGCAGATGAATGACTGCTGAGAACTTCCAAGGGCATAAAAACAGTTTTACATGGAGAAGTCATGAAGGGGAAAGAATTTTCCTCCATTCCCACAGCGTGGATGGAAATGGTAGAGCTGAGGTTCGATGCCAGGTCCCACTGGTTCTTCAGCCTTGCTTTCCTTCCATTTAACCTAGTAGCCTCTCATCGGGTTTCTGCCTGGTTTAGGTGATGCAGGAGCTTGCCAGATGGGTACTATGGTCCAGCACTGCCCCCTGGTGGACTCTCATGCTCTGACACACAGGGTGCCAGCAGTTAGGCAGTTAGTTGGGTATTTTCAGGATGGTAGGCATGCTGGAAATTATCCTGGTGGCATGGCCTCTGGGTTTGGGGAAAATGACTGTTTTAGCCTGCTGAGACACGCTATAGCTGTTGTAGTTCTTGCTTGCCTGTGGGACATACAGTCATTATTAATTATTTACTACTGTCTATAGAGACATGTTCCTGGCTGAAAGGGTGACAAATGAACAGTCCTTACTCTAGCCTCACAGGATGATGAGACCTACAGATAGATGGCCACTATGTGAAGAGATTGGATACCTTTAGCTAATCCTGGGGCATGATGGGAGACCCATCTGAGACAGGAGTAATGCTATAGTTTGGATGTTGAATGTCCCCCAAAGATCCATGTGTAAAAGCTTGGTACCCCAGTCTGTGGCACTATTGGCCAACCAGTCCTGATCCTGACACCAGGTATGTCCAGGCTTCCAGGCTTCCTTCTAGTCCTAGTGTCTCTAAGGTGACCAGGCTGGCAGCCTAAGGAGAGCTATTTTAGGGGTGGGACCTCCTGGGAGGGTTAGCTGTGGTCAGGTAGGAAAGTCTGCTGACCCCAGGCCATCCTTGGCTAGCCCTCATGTTCCCCAGTTATTTGTGAACACTGTCTGAGCTCGCTGTGAGTTCAGCTCACTGAGGACCAGGCCAGGCTGGGCATCTTAGACCAGGTGGGTCATGAGCTAGTGGTCCTCAGGACAGCTGGGGAGTCCATACGGCAGAGAGACATTATGAGAGCAGGGCTTCTGCAGTGACAGCACTCGGTGTCTATAGGGAAGGACAGGACAAGAATTGGCCAAGTGTTGGGCCTGAAGAACCTGGAGCTCATTCTTCCTGGACTCAGAGGCTCAGGAGTGGGCTAGTTGGTGCAAGGTTTGAACAGAAAGCCAAAGGGAGAGCCCCTCCTCATCCACTTGTGGCTGGGGTAGCCTTATGAGGGCAGGAAGGAATCTGGCTTTGCTTTATCAGTCTGGCCCCTGGGACACAGGCCAGGCCTTCCGTTCTCTCAAGATGGGGTTCCCACCCTGTCTCAACTCCCAGGAAGCAGCAGGCTGGGTGCTAAGGGGTGGGAAGGAGGAGCCGCTTCTCTGGCCCAGCCTTGTAATTAGACCCTTCAATGGCAATTACTTTTGCAATTAGCTCAGCTGGTAATTGGAACGGGAGGCGGTAATTTCTGTCCTTCACAGGCTCTCCCTTTGAGTTGGGCTTTACTTATCTGTCCAGGATGCTGGATAGTGCTCTGGGGAGCACTCAGCTCTTGGGAGCAGCTCTGAGAGCACAGCCTTGGGCTTGGCACAGCAGGGAGCACAGGGATGCTCTTGAGTGCCCAGAGCTGGGGCCTAGGTTGTGGTGAGCAGGACTTCACAGGCTTCTCAGCAAAGGGCTAGTCTGCTCATGAACCAGGCAGGCCAGTGCAGCAAGGCAGCCTCCACAATAGCCTACACTTCCAGTATGACAAAGTTGCTGTGATATTTGTCCTCAGGGTTTATGTGTGAAAAACTTAATGTGTAAGTTCATGTGTCAATGGTATTTGGAGGTAAGGCATTTGGGAGGCAATCGGGTGGGTAGGAGGGTGGGCAGTAGGGTGGGCAGGAGGGTGAGCAGGAGGGTAGGTAGGAGGGTGGGCAGGAGGTGGGCAGGAGGGTGGGCAGGAGGGTGGGAAGGAGGGTGGGCAGGAGGTGGGCAGGAGGGTGGGCAGGAGGGTGGGCAGGAGGGTGGGCAGGAGGTGGGCAGGAGGGTGGGCAGGAGGTGGACAGGAGGGTGGGAAGGAGGGTGGGCAGGGGGTGGGCAGGAGGGTGAGAAGGGGGTGGGTAGGAGGGTGAGAAGGAGGGTGGGCAGGGGGTGGGCAGGAGGGTGGGAAGGAGGGTGGGCAGGAGGGTGGGCAGAGGGTGGGCAGGAGGGTGGGCAGGAGGGTGGGAAGGAGGGAGGGCAGGAGGGTGGGAAGGAGGGAGGGCAGGAGGGTGGGCAGGAGGGTGGGCAGGAGGGTGGGCAGGAGGGTGGGAAGGAGGGTGGGAAGGAGGGTGGGCCTCCATAGTCTTATTACAGCTCTCTAAGGAGAAGAGGGCTGAGCTAAGAGTCTTGCTATGTGATAACCTGTGATATGTTAGGATTGCCCATGGTCCTCACTGCTGGCTAGTGTCCTGCCTCTTAGACTCTCCAGTGTGTTGTACATGAGCAAACACACTTCTTCATGAACTGCCTATTTGTGCAGCAGTAAATGACCAAAGTAAAGGTTATAGAGAAGAAACACTAAAAACTCCTGACTGGAGTCTACAGTAATGTGCAGATTTCCCGTTTCTAAGCAAGCAGTCCTACAGACTGCAGCAAGCATGAGCAGGCACCATTAATTCATCCCTGACACCATTCTTTTGGAGGGAGCGGTAGCTACTGCAGGCCGAGCTCTGAGCCCCGAGACCGACCCCCATGGCAGACAATAGTCTCGGGCACAGGCTGTGTCCGGAGCTCCTGGCAGGCTGTCTGCAGATTGGGTTTTCATGGTCACCTTCCTGCGCTTGATGACTTTGTTAATGGGGCTTACATAATTCAGGAAAACATGTTTACTAGGTTGTTACTTGCTGGTGAGCAGCAGATGGAGAGATGGGCAGAGCAAGGCGTGAGGAGAGGGACTTGGGGCTTCAGATGTCCCCTCCACTACCACCACACAACTGCACAGACCCAGGGATCTGGAAACTCCACAAACGTGTCTTTGTGTGTGTGTGTGTGTGTGTGTGTGTGTGTGTGTGTGTGTGTGTGTGTGTGTGTTCATTACTCAGGCATGATTGCATGCACCATGAACCATTAATTAAAAACCTTTACCTGTGCAGTCACTTTCCCTTCTCCAGAGGTTGGGAGAAAGGACTGAAATTCAGTCAAGCCTTGGTCTTTTCAGTGGCATGTAGACTTTGCACGCCATGACTTCTAGATACCAGTCATTTATTAGCACACAAAAGATACCCTTATTAATCCCCCAACCCAAGGGTTTTAGGTGCTCTGCATCATGAGACGGATGGAAGTCAAATGCCCACTTCACCGTGTCACGGTCCTGCCTCGTGGTAGCTTGCAGTCAGGGTTCTCCGGTGGACCAGGACCTGTTGTTAGTACTTAGGGTTTGTGCTGGCCTGCCTTTGTTCTCTGGTGGGCCAGGACCAGTAGAAGGAAGATGTAGTACAAAGGGAGCTTGGTTAATTGACTCACACAATACAATATGGGCAGGTCAACGAAGGCTTTCTACGCCGAAGAAGCTGAGAACATGACAGGGGCTCATTCCACACGGAATGAGCATTCCCAATCCTGTACCAAGGGCCTGGAGGATCCCGAGGAGATACTGTTCTTTCAGTTTGTGTTGGAAGCCCTAAGAAGTTCAGTTCTGATGTCAGCAAAAACAATAGCAGCAGCAGCAGCAGCAGCTACACAGCAGATAACTCAACCAGCAAGACACCAATACAGGCAGGCAAAGAATATTTTTTTTTAAACTCTCATTTAAAGTGGCTTTTCCTAGTCCAGTAATTTTAACAAACATAGGCAAGCCTCCCTTAGAGGTGTGCTCAGAGGACTGCCTCATGGAAGATTCTAGATCTTGAACAGTTCATGGTCAATAGTAGCCATCACAGGTACAAAGTTTGTAGCTTTCATTTTTCTAGCCATCTCTTCAAGACCTCTTTGCTTTCCCTCTCTGATAAAGCAAGCTGCCGTGTGGAGGAATCTTTGACAAGGAAACAGGAATGGTCTTTGAGTGAGAGCCACTGAGATGCAGAGGTCCTCAGTCATAGCCTTTGAGAAGCTGACCAACACCACTGACTGAGCTTGGCAGCCAACCAACCCCACCCTCACCAAGCCATGAGATAGGACTGTAGCCCCAGATCTGAGGTTGACTACAGCCTTCACTGAGAGATCAGGGGCACAAAAGCCACCTGAGGAGATGCAAGACTCCTGACCACATGTGTTGTTTTAAGCTACTATGTTTTAGTGACTGATCTGTTGCCTAGACAGCATATAACTGACATACAAATTACTCAGTATTCTCTATTCTCCTTCAATATCATGGAAGTTTAGTTTTAGAATCTCCCTTTCAAAAATGCAAATTACTTATATAAAATGGTGTTGTGCTTGCATATAATCTCTTCAATCTTTCCATACTTTAAGTAGTCTTTATGTAACTTTTAAAATGTTATACAATGTAGATGCATTAGCTGTTACATTGTCTTGCTCAGGGAATAGGATGATTAAAAAAAAAGTGATGATAAAAAAATGTCTGTATATTTTCAGTACAAATTATGCTTTTCTTTTTTAGATCAAATGACTTTGATCATTGGTTGGCTGAGTCCACAGATGTAGAATCTAAGGATACGGAGACCCCATTGTACTGTGCAAGTTCTAATGACACACGTCTTCCAATAGGCCCTACCTCCCAATAATGCTATCATATCATAAACACACAAAGGGTTAATCCATTGGTTAGTTCAGTATCCTCCTGACCCAATCATCTCTCAATGATTGGATCCGCCTACTAGGGACCAACACATAAACATTCGGGGAGGACACCATAATATCTAGACTATATGCTGTGTGACTTCTGGAGAGACGTGAACAGGCATCTAATTACTCAAAGTTGGGCACAAATGGCAGATAAAGCAATGATTCTACCCAAGTCTAGCTTGTGGACCTGTGTACTATTGGTATTGCAGGTGAGGAGTTACGCACAAGTGCATAGGTAGCTTGAAGGTGTCACTGTGAAGGCCACCAAGGCATGGGTGACAACTCATTAAAGCTGCATTGGTTTAAGCTGCCTGCACAACAGGTTGGCAGCCACTACCAAAGAATCACCACCTTTCTGGCAATTGTTTACTGCAGAGAAGCCCATGCACCTTTTAGCTCTCTGAACTTCCAGAGTTGGTGTGGACTAATCCTTTTGTACATTGTGAAAATGTGTCTGCTGTCGTTGTTAATAAAAAGCTCCTTGGATGGTAGGTAGGAAGGATTTTTGGGGCAGAGGAAATGCTGGGGAGAAGGGAGGAGTCTAAAGAGTTGCAAACAGTTGCCTTATGCAATGTGATTTTTTCTTTGCTAATTTCATAAATGCATGCAATGTATTTCAATCATATTTACCTCTCACCTCCTCCAGTTGTCCTGTATCCCCCTCATATCTCTTCTCCTTTTCTTCTTGTCCTTTTTTTTTTTTTTTTTTTAACCCACTGAGTCCCATTAGTGTCATGGGTGTCTGGGCATCCACTAGAGAAATCTACTAGGATTCACACTCCTGAAGATGGTTGATAGCTGCTCAAGGGACTCTTGTGTTCCTCCACATCCCATCTGAAACGTTGACAGGCTTGATCTTTTGCTGGCAACCCCAACTGCTGTTAAGTTAGTGAGTGCAATGGTCCTGTCGTACCCAGAAGATTGAAAGGGAAAAGAGGAATGGGAGGGGGATCAAGTGGAGAGGGAATGGGAGAGGAGAGAAGAGGCGGGAATGTGGAGCAGGACACCTAACACTAATGATGTTTAGAAAAGTCATAAGAAAGTGTACTATTCTATATATTTCCATATACATTTTACTTGGAGGATATCACCCTCTTAGAAGCTTTAGGTTGCCAAATATAAAACCCAGTGCTGGGTGTGGGATACCCCCCTCCAGTGTTTAGTTAATGGAGGAGGTCCCAGAGACTCCTAATATAATAAGGCTATTGTCATTTTCTCTATGTTGCCCACCAGAACTTGACAATAAGATCCTGTTGCTGAAGATGCCACACTTTGGTCACAAGATTTGGGGAAATGAAACTGGAAATGATTTAGAAGCTTCCTCTCTGATAGAGTTTGTTATGCAAACTGCTAGAAGAGAAAGTCAAATGTCTTATCTAGAGGTGACCTCCTCAAGCTACCACACTGACTGGATTGTCAAGATACCCCCATGGGTGCAATAGTGGCATGGGTGTTATCAGGGTAAACAATTGTCTTCTCATTGTCTTTAAGGCCATCTCCTAGGATAGAACTCATGCCTGGTATTGTAACCCTGATTAGGGAGCTGACAAGCCCTAGGGGCGAACCTATTACTACTATTTTGTCAAATGGACACAATATCAAACTGCCTTCTAAAAAATATATCTCTGCACACATAGATTGATACAGCTCTCAGACCTCATCAGAGAAGCTTCTCTGTACAATGGACTGTGGTTCACACAGAGAATGACAACTGGGAAAGTACAGAGAACAATTGCCTGTGGAGGTCCAAAGGAACTCTTGGCTTCTTAGTTGGTAAGGAAGATACCTCAAAGGAAAGGCTGTCCTTCCCTCCAACATGTTCATTCCATTAGATACCATCCAACACATCATCGGTTAGGTATGGGATTTCAGTGGAGAGGGAGCAATCCATACAGGGAGTATCGAGAGTTCACAGAATGATGTGCAGAGCTGGGCTGGCCGGAGGCTGTGGCTGCCCTTGGAGGTCCATGCCTGGCTATGACCTTGCATCAGAAGGCTGTACCAGCACCTAAGCCTCCATCTTCTGCTTAGAGGAGGCAGAGTTGTTCTGAGCTCAGGTTGAATCAATGCTAAATCACATGTCTGCTGCTCAGGTGCACAGGAGACCCAGAGGGCCATGCAGGCATTGATGTTTGCATCTGATTTGAGCAGAAGGGCTTCACAGGAGAGAAGAAGGTTAAAATGTGAGTGGGAGCTCACTAGTCGGGCAGTCCTGACTGAATACTGGCTGCCAGGGCAGCAAATGAACAGAACAGTAGTACAACCCACAGTCTCAACACAATGCGAACATTGCCTTTCCCCCCCCCAACAACACGCCAGCTTTGTTTGCTGATGATGCCGGCCTGGAGGAAGAAGGATGGGTGAGTTGAATCTTGAAAAACCCAGGATTTTCAAAATTCCTCCCGTTGGGGGGCGGGGCCCACATTCTATTTAAATGGGTGTAAACAGACACCTTGAGAGTGATTGCTTTTGCTTTGCAGTTGCTACTCTCCAGCTCAGCACTTCCTCCTGCTACTCACAGCTTTCGCCTTCCCCTCTGGATTTTAATTTTAGTCTTAGAAGAAAGAACACAAAAAGTTGGTACAGTTTTTTTTTTTTAAGCCACAAAATTGCAAAATCAAACTCAATCGATGTTTATATTCAGACGTGCTCTGCAAGCGCCAATATTTTACCAGCTGGTAATGTTCAACTGAATTCAAAACTGAGAAGGTCATTTCAGATGGGTTAGGAAACATTATCCTGTGCTCGTAAGATAAATTGAGCTCTCCCAAGCCAGCAAGGCCCCGAAGAAAAGATCCTTGTCAAATGTCCAGCCCCAGGATTTTTCAAACCTGGAAACGTACTATGTTTGATGACTTGTGAAGCTGTTATTGACTTTTAAATGATGTGGTTTTGAAAGTAAATATTTACTAACAAGTCTCTTCCAGGTAGACGCTGGATACGTTGCCTATTTTATTCTTTCTTTGATCTCGGTAATAATGTTCACTCCTACTTTCCAGATGGGGGGCAATTGAGGTGTGCATGAATAGGTAACAGGTCTCCAAGGCCCTCTTAGAACCTAGATTGGAGTCAGAACACATACCTCAGGGTTTTGAGATATAGAGAGGCATGTAGTTATCTTTGGCCATGGTTCTAACCCTGAGGCTTGTGTATTTTATCTTGAGTCACCATGGAAGTCGATGTTGTCCTAAGCCATGATGTGTTGAGCCTGATGAAGACTGGACCAGTCGTGAGGTTGTTCTCAACTCCTACCCTGTGGCTCTGAGAGTGCTTTTGTGTGTGTGTGTGGGGGGGGGGTGTTTCTGGTCAAGGACAAGAAACTGGTTATACATTCTTGTACTACACCTGGTTTTCTTAGCTAACCAAACTGGCAATTCTAAATGATCAAAATAAATTAGGATGTAAAGAAAAATGGGATTTTTTAAAAAAAGAAATCATGGCCTTAGGGATGTGGAGACATGAAATTTTCCTCAGGACCTGTTCCTTGCACCTTGGAGTGACATAGGGATTTGGGTGAGGGCAGGGATTGTGCTCATTTCCAACCTTAAGGTTTTAGAATATCAAGATGGGGTTGCTGGAGGAGCAGGGCTTGACTCTATAATAGAAACAGGGCTAGAGAATGGCCTTAAGTACTTGACTACCTTTATGTCTATTTTGCATCCCATAAAATGGCTCACAAAACATGTTGTCACCCTCCTCTCACTGCCCTGAGAGGCTCCTTGTATCAGAAGTTGTGGCAGAGGGCTAAGGCTCAGTGTTAAACATGTGTCTATTATATGTGACATGCCTGGTTCAAGTCTTAGTACCATAAGAAAGAAAAGTTGACTACTGAAAATATCTCATATTAACAATGATTTGGGGGCTGGTGAGATGGCGCCTCACTCACCTGCCACCCAGGCTGACAAAATGAGTTCAGCTTCTGGGGTTCACATGGTAGGAGAGAGCAGATGCCCTCAAACTGTCTTCTGACCTCCACATGAGCTCTGTGGAAGCCTCCCCTATCCATTTTTAATGGTAAAGGAAATTTTTATGTGCCCAAGCTGAGCCATGTTTGACATGTTATGTTTCATAGATATTAAAATCCTGTACTTTGGAGAGTTTTTAAAAAGCATCTTTTGGTTCTAAGGATTTTTTTTATATACCTTGGAAGTTCTGGATTTTCCCCCTAGGTCCCAAAGTTTTGCAGACTTATGGTGTTTAATGTATAAACGGCTCGGGCCCCAGGGGCATCCCATCCATCAGCTGTTCCTAGAACCCAAGGGTGCTGTCCAAGATCTAACCTGTGACTCATACAAATGTAAAGTCCACATGGGACATGCTGGGGACAGCAGGGAGCAGTTTGGTTCACAGTAGGGCTGGCTCACAGTAGGGCTGGCTCACAGTAGGGCTGGCTCACTGTAGGGCTGGTTCACAGTGGGGCTATCTCATAGTAGGACTGGATCACAGTAGGGCTGGCAGGCACAGACTCATGAAACACTATTTAGAGATCCTATTTGCTAAGTTACATATAAACTTGCAGTGTTACATAGACAACAAACTCCTGAACAGATAACTGATCATCTTTCTTGCACCTGAGGGAAACTCTCTTAGTATTTATGTTGCTGTAAAGAGAGACCATGACCATGACAACTCTTATAAAGGGAATCATTTAATTGGGACAGTGGCTTATACTTTCAGAGGTCCAGTCTATTATCATCATGATGGGACGTGGCAGCGTGCAGGCAGACCAGATGTGGTGCTGGAGAGGTGGCTGAGAGTTCTATATCTTGGAGGCAACAGGAAGTGGTCTGTCTCACTAGGCTGTGATAGACCTGGGATTTTTGTATTTTGTACTGCAGGTGACTTGATGTTCTCACACTGGCATCTTCTGCCAGTTGTCCCCCATGCTGGCAGGGACTCCTTTCTAGAGGATGTAGCCAAAGGAAGAAGTCATATCAAATTGTGATTGGCACCTGTGTTCCTTGAATGCCTTGCCTGCAGTAGCAGCTACCTTCATTCTTTGGCTGCTTACATCACATCCTGACTTGGTTCTCACATCCTGGCCTGAGCTCTGGGGACATAAGGGAGGGGGCTGTTCCTAAATGCAGGATGGTGGTATTTGCAAGATTTGGGACTGGGTAAGCAGGAATGTCCCACTCAGCGGGGTGTGTCTCTTATGCCTGGTTCTTAGCACACGTGGGGACCTGGAGGATGGCACGGGGACATTAAGAAGGGCTATGAATGCCGATCTAAGGAGGCTGCCTTGAATCCACAGGTATTTAGACAGAAAAGCACCTAGTGAACTTAAGAGAGAAAATGTTTATTTAGGCTCGCGGTTTTAGAGGTTTTTGTCCATGATAACCATGGGTCTGTTGTTTTGGGCATGAGGTGGGCCAGAGCTTCTTGATGGGAAGGGTGGAGTGGCAGAGCTGCTCGCTGTATGATGTAGTCATCTGTGGGTCCCCTGATGGAGTTAGCACCCTCATGATCAAATTACTTCAGTGCGTGGACAAACAAACATTTCTATATGAGACCTTAGGGGACATGTTGAGATGCAAAACCTAACAAATACTTTGTAAGCCCTTCTGCTGAGTTGTTGTTCTAAGCAGGCACAGTCTTCTCTGACAGACTGTAATTATCCATATTTTACACTGGAGGAACCTGGTGTGCTGAGCAGTTGAGGATCTGGAGTTTGAGGCCAGTCAGGCACTATGACCCATCAACTGTGGGATGTTTGGGAGTCACAACAAGGAGAAAACTGGGCTTGGGAGGTAGTTAGTTAGGAGTCTATGGACGCCTTAGTGAGGAAGCTTGAATGAGATCCCCCCATAGTCTTGGATGTTTGAATACTTGGGCCCAGTTGGCGGTTCAGTTTGAGTAAGCTTAAGAGGCGTGGCTTTGTTGGAGGAAGTATGCTATTAAGGCAATGTTAAAGTTT
The DNA here is from genome assembly GCF_943737965.1 of Phodopus roborovskii. Taxonomy (NCBI): domain Eukaryota; kingdom Metazoa; phylum Chordata; class Mammalia; order Rodentia; family Cricetidae; genus Phodopus; species Phodopus roborovskii. The sequence goes on from NW_026126482.1 coordinate 8,835,871, forward strand.
CAAAGCCTATGCCATTCCCCATTTGTTTTCTCTGGTTTATGCTTGCAGTCCAAGACTTAAGCTCTCAGCTCTTGGCTTCCAGCTTTAACTGAGGGTCTGACCGGTTGCCATGTTGTCTCCACCAGTATGGACCCCCGTCCTCTGAAATCGTGGGCCCAAATAAATTCTTCTTCTGTGAGTTGCCTTGGCCATAGTGTTTTGTCACAAGAGTAGAAAAGTGGCTAAGACACATGACCAAGCCTAGCGTAGGGCCCTGGCCATAGAGGCTGGAGGGTCGGGAAGCGCTGTGGCTCATACTTGGACTCTGGAGAGAGCACTCTCAGAAGGGGAGCACTCTGTGTCCTCACACTTTCCCCAGTGCACCCAGAGTGTGCCAGGCAGCAGATGCACTCACAGCAGAGGGAAGCATGGGGAGGCTCGCCTATCAACCCCCACCCCCATTTCCTCCCACGCCTGGGACAGCAGGGACAGTAATGTATCCAAAGCCAAGAGCCAGGAACAATCTGGCTAGATGTGGCTTAGGGAAGGGCTTAGTGTTGTCGTATAATTTTATTTCCAAATTGCCAACCTCTGAAGTCTCTCTTCCTTCCTCTCTCACCTGTCACCTATGGCTCACAGTTAGCCTTCATATGCCCCTCCCCCACTTTCCCTTCCCTTTCTCCCTTCTTCCTTCACCCAACTGCATAGCATTTACTATATATCAGACAGTATGCTGACAGCTTTATAAATATTAACTCATTTAGTGCTGTCAATAGAAGCCCAGAGTTGTATATCGTTGTGGGATAACCCCTCTCTATGCTGTGAACATGCTTTATTACCATTGGTTAGTAAAGAAACTGCTTTGGCCTACAGCAAGCCAGTTGGGAAATCCAAGCTGAGTTACAGGAGAAGAAGGGCGGAGTCAGGGGCAGAGGTCAGCGAGCTGCCAGAACGACAAGATGTATTAGAAAACACACCACCAAGCCATGTGGCAAAATATAGATTAATAGGAATGGGTTAATTTAAGCTGCAAGAACTAGTTAGGAATAAGCCTGAGCAATAGGCCAAATAGTTTGTAATTAATATTGAGCCTCTGAGTGATTATTTTAAAAATGGCTGTGAGACCGAGAGGGACAGGAATGCTTCCATTTACAGTATATTCTCCTGGAAACAAGCAAACAAACCTAGATCCACCATCCACCATCCACATTGCGGCTTTGTTCCACTGTTCAGCAGTTTCTGCAGTATCTCTGGCAACAGTGACAGTATTGTTAATGTGTTTGTGAAGCGCAGGGCAGGGACATAGATGGATGGCACTGATAGGGATTATAAATTGTTGATGTGACCCTTCTTTTTACTCTCCTGTCAGTGAATGCGGGTGGTCCAGGTAGGTAGGCAGCTGAGTCTGCCAGGGGCGCGTCTGATAGGCCCTTGTGAAGGAGCGAGGCAGAAGGATGGGGAGTGATGAGCTCTTTTGATTCGGTTGTTTATTGCTCCCTCTCAGTTCTACCTGAAGGATGGATTATGTGCTCAGACTGTGGACTCACCACAGACTTGCTTTTGTTAGTAACGCATTTTCTCAGGACTTTGAAATGTGTACCTGCTGGTATTGTTTATGCCCTGCCGACAGTATGCTTGGATGGACCCGTAGGTCCAAGAGGAGGCTGAGAGGCACATGCGGGGAAATCGGACTATCCCTTCTGGGTTAGTGAAGCCTTCCGACACAGGAGCTAACCCAGTGTTTACTGTCATATGCTGCAATTTGAGAATGTTTGTCACACAGAATTGCTGGGGCACTATTAGATGCTATAACCTGTCATAGCTGTGGATCTCTGGCCGGGCCAGCTTCCTTAAAAGAGATCTGGGAGGGGGCTGGACTTAGAGGTCATGAGAACCCCAGGTTAAGTCCGAGGAGACCTGTGAGAATTTCTTTTCCATGATTTTTCTCTACTGTTCTGGTAACTGACTTGTTCTAACATCTAGGGAATAAGGGAAGCCAGAGGACCTTCTCTTAAACACGGTGCCCTGGGGAGCTGGGGGTGGGGCCTCCCTGCTGGTGCTGAGAATCCACTTGTATGTACAGATACTCTGGAGTTTGAAAACAATGGGTTCCCACTGCACTGACTCCATCTGACTCAGCGATGCCCTCGCCGAACAAGCCAATGTTCTGCAGAGTGCTGGCAGCCCACCCTGGTGATCCCAAGGCTGAGGAGGAGCTGCTGCCCAGTACCACCAGAAGGGATCATTATATCTGTGTAACCTGAGGAAAGATAGCAGTTCTGACTATCTCATGTGAGTCACCACCACATTACCACAAAGAAAGAATCCTCAGTAGAGTCGTCGTAAGCCGGGGGCTGTCTGTGTCTTGTGGTAAATGCGCACTACAGCCCCAACAGGGAAACACTGACAGATTATCAGCATCCCATTGCTTAAACATAAAAGCATTGCCAGGGACTCAATGTCCGTGGCTAGAGAAACAGACACATAAACTAGGCGACAAGCTCCCATGGCCAAAAATAATGAGGGAGACCTTTGTGTTGCTGTTCTGGTTGAAACTCGAAGATGTAGTGTTGAATTCATGTCCTTACAGATGCTGCAACTTTAGTGCTAAAAAAGAAAAGAGATCAAATTTAATTAAACTCTATGCAGCAATCTGAGGCAATTGCTTCATCAAAAAATTATTAGGTGGAAAGATGAGGGTGGGGGTTTGCAAATGAACTCCATTTTTCTTTATGCTACAATGTTTTAGTTTACATGTCCTTTTCATTTTTAATTGAAATAGAATAATCACTTCCCCCTGTCTTTTCTCCCTCCCGCCCCAAGTCTCTCCCTACTCTCAAGTGAACAGCCTTCTTTTGCTTTATTATTGTTACCTAATATATAAATATATATGTATGTGTGTACACAAATAATCACAATTACAATTTTCTGAGTGTGCTTTTGTTGGTAGTGTATATATAGTTTCAAGGCTGACAAGTCTACATTAGACAACCAATAAGGGGTTCATCCTTGGAAGAGGCTATCACTCTTCCCAGAAGCCATTACTTTCCTATAATTTTATGTCTAGGAGTAGGACTCTATGAAAGTTTGCTATAGGTGGGCCTCTGAAATTTTTCCCTTCCCATGTTGATATGTCCATTGATGTTGCCGTTTCCCCCACTTTGTTTACATAGCCATTTCTGTTTTGGAGAGGCTATCTCTATCTTCACTTATGACCTTAAAGACAAATCCAAATTATAAATCAGAAAAGACATAGGCTGTTGACAGGCAGGCTGGTGCTGTAATCTCAGCTGCGCCATTCACTGGGTCATGTCTCCTGACTGATGGCTCTCTCATGGAGGGTGCCCTGGACAAATAAGCCTGGGTGTGGGAAAGGGCTCCAAGATGTCAGGAAAAATGATGGTCAGGTTCATCTGGAAGCCACAGAACCCAGAAGGCAAGTCCTTTGGGGACACTGTTTCTCTGGAAATCATGCCAGGCTTATGGTCCACATGAAAGTTTTAGCAAAGCCTCAAGGAGCAAGGCTCTGGAGCAGCCAGACTAGCCTCTGAGGACAATAGCAGGACAAGGTATGAGAAGCCCACTGGGTCCCATGACCTTGAACAGGGAGATTGGGGACATCCTGCTGACACCTGCAATGACCTCTAAATAGTGAATTACAAGTTCCTTGAGGCCCATGATGGAGTGAAGGGAGCTCATTCCAGATGCTCAAAGAGCAGCCAGTGAGTGCTGAGGAATTCTTACCAGAACTCTTGAAATTCTGGTGGCAGATATGTGTCTGTAGCAGTCATTTTCCTCTTGGACGACCTAGGGCAAACTACCCAAGCATGTTAAGGTCATTCCTTGTCTGTGCAGATGAGCTGTCTCCAATCCTGGTTCTGGGACCACAGCTGACTGGGTGAGTGAAATGGGCTCCTGAGTACTCTGAAAGGTGTGCACTGCTTACCAGCTCAGCTGAAGTGGGATCCTAAACTGATTTCCTGGGTCTGGGCTCCACAGAAGTTCCCCAACATCCATCCTGTGCTTGAATTGCACACTGGGCTTTGCATAACACCTGGTTCTGTTGGCCCAGAAGCATTACCCTTGAGAATGCCCAGTGTCTGGGTCCACAACCTCCTGCCTCCTGCATGCATAACACCTGCCTCCTGGCCTTGATGTACCTGCTATTCCTCATTCCGTGCTCTTGTATGCCTGGTCCTTCCCTAGGTCCCCTGTCTCCCTGGAGGGCAGGGAGCACATGCTCAAATGCATTCTCATTGCTTTGCTCCAGCACAGAGGTCAATAGAACTGGGCATCATAGAGTGTTACAGTCAAGCTAAGGGTGAACCAGGGACATCTGGAGCTGAGAGCCATCTTGGGCCACAACATGAGTTCTAGGTCAACCTGGACTATATAGAGATACCTCATTTCGATTTAAAACAAAAACATGTTACTCTTCATCTTGATGGACTGTAGGATCCTCCTGTTCTCTGCTTCTGCTCCAAGGCCCCTGATCTGGTTTACCAACTGAAATATCAATGTTCCATGCCTAACTCATACCTTAAATATCTCATTCTTTCTTGCATAATACCTTTCTAAGGCTTCTCATATTAGGTATAGGCTGAGGTAGAGCCCCAGGGCAGACAGGCAGAGGCTAAGTCCCTGCTGCCCATTAGGGCAGCTCAAGAGCTAATTCCCAAATTGCTTCAGCCAGCCTGGGGGACCCTGCTGGTGTTCCCTCTTCCTTGGATTACTTGCTAATCTTTGCTTCTCATCCAGTTCCTGCTGGTAGAAACCAAGCCCAAGTCTGCAGACCCTGACCCCAAACAGTGGCTCCTGGAAATCTGACCTTGTCTGTCTAGTGCCCTGGTATTTACCACACTCATGGTAAATGGAGGAGAAAGCAACTCTGTCAGGAACGACTCCAGTCTCACCTTCTTGGATTAACTGTTGCAAGCCTTTTGCAAAGCCTCAAATTTCTCCCCTGACTTATCAAACATCATTGGAAAGAACAGTTTCTGTAAGCTTCAAGTTACCATCTTTTCTCCAGTTTTTATGAGAGTTCATCAAGGTGTGCCTTTGTGGTTTCTTCTGGGGGGGGGCAAAGCTCAGAATTTTACCACTTCCAGCTTCCTGCCTCCCATCCCAGGGTCCCTTCTCTGACTAATGCCTAGTTACCCAAGCATGTCCTCCACTCCAACTTTCTCCCTCCCTCCCTCCTTCCCTCCCCTCTTCCTTCCCTCCTTCCTCCCTTCCTTTCTCCCTCCCTCCTTTCCTCCTTCCTTCTCTGCACAACATTTGTACATTTTCTCTTGCCCTTGCCCCTCACCCACATGTGTACTCACTGTGGGCCTCTGTCTGTGACTGACAGACAAATCCACTCTGAAGATGTCTTCTTCTCCTATATAATGAAGCTCAGCCTCTGACAAGGGTGAAAATCTATTCACAAACACACTCGCTGCACACTGGGACCACCAGCTGAGCAGGAAATGCTGGTCCTCCACAAGTCAGCAACAAATGGAGATGTCATATCACCCAGAATCTCAGCATGTAGCCTCAAAGTAATTCCCTCATCCATGGTTTGGCTTTCCATGGCTTCTGATATGTAGAGGAAGTGCAGCTATTGGGGGAAACTTCCTTATTTTTGTTTTGTCTTTACTTAGTGTGTCTGTGTGTGTGTCTCTGTGTGTGCGAGTGTGCATCCATGTGTATGTGTGTGGGTTTGTGACTGTGTGTGTATGTGTGTATGTGTGTGAGTATGCGAGTGTGTTTATATATGTGTAAGTATGTGCATGTAAGTGTGCAGGTATGTAAGTGTGTGAGTGAGTGTGAGTGTGCAAGTGTGTATCTGTGCATGTGCATGTGTGTGTGCACATGTGTGTGAGTGTATGTGAGTGTGCTTGTGTGTGTACGTATGTGCGTGAGTATGAGTGTGTGTGCCTGAGTGTGTGTGTGAATGAACATGTATGTATGCCCAGGTGAAAGCCAGGCTATAAGGTATCTTCCTTTATTGTTTTCAAATTACTGCCTTGAGTCAGGGTTTTTCTTTTCTTTTTTTAAAAAAAAATGATTTATTTTATGTGCATTGGTATTTTACCTGCTTGTATGTCTGTGTGAGGATGTCAGAATCCCTTGGAATTGGAGTTACAGACAGTTGTGAGCTGCTATGTGGTTGCTGGAAATTGAACCTGGGTCCTCTGGAAGAGCAGTCAGTGCTCTTAACTGCTGAGCCATCTTTCCAGCCCCCAAATCAGGCTTTTTCACTGAACGTGAAGCTCAATTTTGGCTCTATTGGGCAGTGAGCCTTCAGGATCTTCCTGTCTCTTCCTGCAGTGCTGGAGTAATAGGCATGTATAGCCATACCTATCCTTTTAATTATAGTGCCGGAGACTGGAACCCAGATCCTCAAATGTGGAGGGTAAGTGTTCTCCTACCTCCTTAGCCCCAACTCAACTTTTGAAGGCAACTTCCAATTTGGCCTTTACCCCAGAACTGTATCATGACTTTTCCCCTTCTAAATCAAGACACTATGGGATAAAGTTTAGGAGTATGTCCTTGTCAGGGAAGGGGGGAGAGAAGGGGAGAGGGAAGAGGGAGGGAGATATCAAGGCAGCGTTTGCTTTGAGAGCTTTATTGGAACATGACAACACAGAGCATGGATCTGAAGTCCCACAGCAGCTGTTCCTCTCCTAGACATCATGCACCCATTTCCGCTTCCCTGAGAGGCTCCAGAAAGTTCACATTTGCAGGAATCCTGTGGAATGGCAGGCTGTCCTTGGGCACTGTGGTCTTGAGCCCTGATTGATTGTCTCTGTGATTGGACATGTCCATGTTTACCAGAGGTCTCATGTCTCCAGTTAGTTAGGCTGTGATTTGTGATTTAGGAGACTCACCTGCCCTAGAGTCCTGAGAAGACACTTAGATGGGTTTTTGGGGGCTTTCAGAGGGAATTTGACAGAGACTCAGTGGTCATCTCTGGGGGAAGGTCATTAGGCCAAAGGATGCCTTGAAGTTTATTGGCAGGCTAGCTCTTAATATTAGTGTGGACCATTCTTTGCACATTCACCTGGCAAATTTTCCCTAAGCTTCTACTATGTGTGAACACTCTTCCAGGGGTCCAACAGGCAAAGATCAACAGAAGGAACTCATATATAGGGGTGTAAGATGGGTATCCAAGAAACCACAGTTAACCGTTACATTATAATCAAGCCAATAGTCTCTAAAGAAAGCCCCACAGTGTGTGGCAAGGGCCTGATGTAGGATGGATCAGGAGGGACAAGGAAGAGGTCCTCAAGGAAATGGTATTTTAGCTGAGATCATGATGTCAACTTGTCCAGAAGACAAAGGAGCATTTCAGGCCATGCAAATAGCACTGTGTGCCTTGCTTGCTAGAAATAGTAGATTTTAATAAAATGGTAAGGTAAATAGGGGTGGAGTTAAGAGAAGGTGGTGCAGGGGGAAGCTGGGGGGGCATGAAAGCTGGCAAAGCCCACCAAGGCTGTTGTGTGGAGGGCTGGAGAGTGCTGGAGAGTGCTGGAGAGAGACCTAAGCCGCTTCACCAGTTGTCCTTTTGGAGGCTTCAGTAGCTGAGTCAGGCGAAGTGAGGAAGATGAAGATCACCAGGTGGATGGCGGATATGTGTGAGGGCTGAGACTCTAGAGAGTCCACCATGAGAAGCAAGGCAAAAGGAGGGCCCGAGGCTGAAGTTCAGGGTGTAGCCTTTGCTTGAGAGGGGGACTTTAGAGAGGCAGGCGAGAGAGAGGTTGGAGAGTAGCTGTGGACATGTTAGAGTAAGGGACCTTTGAAGAATCCGGATGGAGGAAGCATGGCCCGATGCCTACAGCTATAAACCAGTAAATAATCTAAAGTCATGAATGTCGATGAGGTCCCAAAGGGAGGACCGGAGTGAGAAGTCTCAGTGCTGAGCCGCAGGGAACAGTCACAGCTAATGGTTGTGTGGAGTCACAAAGAGGACTGAAAAGTTAAGGGTGGATAGGGTGTGTATGGGGGTGGGGGGAGGAGAGGATCTTGGAAACCCAAGGAAGCGTGAGTATCAGGAGAGGTTGGGATCAAGGGAAGGACCACCACTGACATGTCCTAGGTGAGAGAAGACCATGGACATCCTCACCTCTCTGGAGCTCTCACCAACTCCACCTCCTTCAGTCTCTTCAGTAGTTCTCTGACTACTGAAGATAGAGCGTCCCTCCATTTGCACAGGAGTAAGGAGCTGTTCAGAATGGCAGTGTGCCCAGGTCACGGAGCCAGCAGAGGGCAGCACCAGGTCAACCCACACATTTGCACCCTTTGCATTTTCCCAGCTTCTACCGGTCCTTCCCTTGGGACCAATAGACACAATTTGCCCTGCAAGTCCGCTTCTTGTTCATAACAAGCCAGCATCAGTGGCTGAAGCGCAGCATGGAGAGCTCCCTGGAGGGCTAAGGTTTGCTAGAGCAGGGTTAGCTGAGTTGAGGAACTGTCTTGACTTCTGAGTGGCAGTGTAGTGTAGTTTTAAGAACACAAACATAAGCTTGGATTTCCTTCCTTCCATCCATCCATCCATCCATCCATCCACCCATCCATCCATCCATCCACCCACCCATCCATCCATCATCTAACCATCCACCCATTATCCATCTAGCCACCCATCATCCATCCACCTATCTTCATCCATCCATCCATCCATCCACCCATCCATCCATCCATCCATCCATCATCTAACCATCCACCCATTATCCATCTAGCCATCCATCATCCACCCACCCATCTTCATCCATCCATCCATCCATCCATCCATCCATCCACTCATCTGTCCATTATCCATCTATCCATCCATCATCCATACATCCCACCCACCCACACACCCACCGACCCACCCATCCATTTTTCCCACACATCCACTCACTCACCAAGTACTTTCTGAGTACCCCTATCCAAGGTCCGTTCTAGCTGAGTGGCCTGAGGTACATTCCATGCTCTCAGCTTCTATCTCTGTAATGTCAGGCAAATGATGCTCATCCTAAGAATGTGTGTATAAATTATGAGAGCTCCTGTAGGTAAAGTACCTAGCACCTAGTTAGGTGTTCTCGGAGGGCATTTTCTCTCTTCCTTCTCTCCCATTCCCTTGTCTTCTCTTCTGCTCATAATGAGATCCCACGAGGGAGTGAGGCAGGGATTCATAGTAACATCCTTTGCCCTGATCAACAGATGTGCATGTTTTCTACAGAAGCACATCTGTGCACATCTGTCCCACTGTCTGCTCACGACTCCTAGGGCCAGCACCAGTGTGAGCTTTGAACCCAAGAAATTCAGCCTAAGTGAGCCAAAGCACCTGTCTGGCATCCACTCACAGGGAAGCTGATCTGTGTGTTCTGTGAACCCCTAGGCTCAGGCTGAAGTTTGTCCTCGGTGGTTTGGGGGTTTGGTCCACAGGGCTCCAGAGGGAGATCCAAGTGATAGGTCTGGGATCTTGGTGTCCTGGGCAGGATCTAGACGGCCTCACAGGGCAATGCCCCCATTCCTTCCTGTGACGGTGTCCTTTCTGTCTTCTCAGACAGTGGCTCTCCCCACTGCTCCTGTGAGGGGCCTTCGGGGTGTTGCTGGAGAACACGAAGCCCCCATAGGCTCTTGCAGCAGGTCAGGAGGCTATTGGAGCATGTGGTGCAGGACAGCACTGGTTTCCTGTAGAGACACAAGCGCAGGTTAGAGCCGGGGTGGTGTCATGGCTAATTTTGTTTGTCAACTTGGTACACATGGGAAGGGGACCCCTCAGTTGAGAATATACCTCCATCAGATCGGCATGTCTGTGGGGGTTTGTCTTGGTTGCTAATTGCTGTAAGAGGATATAGCCCACTAGGGATACCATCCCTAGGCAGGAGGGCACGGGTCTTGTTAGAAAGCTAGCTGAACAAGTTAGAACGAGCAAGTCATTTAGCAGCTATCTGTCCTCTGTTGCTTGCTGCTTCAAACTCCTGTCTTGAGTTCCTGCCTTGTCCCTCCACCACGATAGACTGTAACCTGTAAGCTAAAGTAAACCTGTTTCTCCCCAAGTTGCTTTTGGTTATAGGGGTCTGTCTGCAACAGAAAGCAGACTAGAGGCGGCCAATGAGACAAGCCCACGGGGCCAGGGATGAACCTCTCTGTTGTGCTTCCACTAAGCCTGGGCCTGGAGTGAGTGATGTGGGATGGCAGAGAGTCTCTTCCCTGCCTAGCGCAGTTCACAGGCAGATGGGGTTGGAGCCTAGGGCTGTCCCATGCATTGTCTCCCATGAGCTGGGGAAGCTTGGAGAAACACCAAAGTTTTGCTGCCATCCAGTGGGGTAACCAAGCTCATGGCTCCCCCTTCCGTACAGAGGAAGGGAAGAATGCTGTCCTTCCCTGCACACTTGGGCCTGCCACAATGTGGCTGAGGCTGTGGACGCCTGACTTTGCAAGGATCTGTGAACTAAGACACAGCTGGATTCCAGTCTCCTTCTAAGTGTGGCTAACTCTGGCCAAGCTACTCTTAGGAACCCCAGATGGCCCCGACCGTCTATCCTAGCACACTGTACCTCTAGCTGGAGCGTAAGGTCGTGCCTGTGGCATTTTAGAGGTTATTGCTGCCATGTGAGCAATGTACATATTTGGCTAGACTAGCAGGGAGGTATCTGCCCTTGCAAGAGCATTTCAGTGGTTCAGAGGAAGCAGTGTTTGCTGAGTTACTACAGAAGCTTCCTCAAGCTGAGAGTAAGCAGCTTTGTCCTCTATGGGGCCCAGTAATTAATTACCCAAGCAATGCACTTGGGAAACATTTCATGTTCACAGTGAAATGTCAAAACATAGAGACAAAAAGACACAATTCAAATATACCTCTCCTCAGGTAAATCTTTCTGTTACACAATTCAGTTATTATACATTTGAATGAAACACATCAATCATCCAAACAGATTCTATTTAAAGTATCTATGAATGATTTAAAAAATGTTTAAAGTAAGAATTCTAACTTCGACAGTTCCTGATTCACTTCAGCAAATATTTCTATTTTGTTCTGCATATATATTTTTTAAATGTGGGTGTTATCATGTTTTATGATTATTTTTCTCTGTGGCTGACTTTTTATTCTTGCCTCATTACCTAGAGACAGGTCTCTCACTGAACTTGAAGTACAGCCTTTTGGATAGGCTGGCTGGCTGGCAAGCTCTGGAGAGCCACTTGTTGCCACCCCTCAGTGTTGGGGCTATAAGTATATGTGACCATGCCTGGCTTTTTAATGTGGGTTCTGGGGATTCGAACTCAGGACTTCACACTTGTACAGTAAGTACAAGCCAACCCCTTAGCCCTTGTTTTCTTTAATTTTAATAGCCACATTTATCCATTTTCCCTTCCAGATTTGTTCATGAAATCCTTTTACATCTCAAGGTCATCAAAGTGTCCTATGTTCTCTTCTATAAGTTTAATGTTGTTCTTGATATTCAACCTATGTGCACATCTAGAACTGGCTTTTGTGTTGCTTGGCATCCAATATTATTTTTCCATTTCCCTTCCTAATCCTTCCCATTCCCTTTCTAAAGCAAATGATTTTCCTTCCTATCTGTGTGTGGTGCTGGCTGAGTTTCACCACCTGATTGTGCTTCCCTTCTGGTGGACATGGAATTGGCCCCAGTGTTATTATTACTATTAATTTCAGCAAAACCTCTGAAAAATGTCCTTCTCCGTTCTTCATGCCCTTTACTTGTTTATTTTGATAAGTTTTGACAGAATTCGCCAAAGAACTGCTTTTGGGGTTTGTTGCTTTTCTTTTTTGAAGCCTTTGTCCTCTTTTTTAAACCTGTGTCCTCTTATGTTTGAGAGGAAGGTGTTTTGTTTTTGTTGGGAAGAAGCACTTATCAGTTTACTACACTTTCTATTGTGTTTAAAAACTATTACATGCTTATATTGATTCTCCTATACACGATTTTCTAATGTTGAAACTATAATTATTCGTTAATTTCTCTTTGTATTCTGACAATTTTACATGTTTTTAGAGAAAGGTCATTTGGTACATATAAATTTAAAATTATATTTCTGGGAGATTAACTCTCATCAAAATATGAGAGTCGTATTTATCTTTATAATACCTTTTACTCAAAGTTTATTTTATATGATATTAATAAAGCTAGCTAGATTTCTTTTTGTATTAGTATATGGTATTTAATATGTGTTTTTCCTTATACTGCCAATAGTTTTGTTTCATATATGTTAAATCTGTTTATTATAAAAATATTTGTTTAAAAAAATCAGATCTGATGACCTTCTTTCCCCTTCTTCTTTCTTTTAAAAACATACTTATTATTATTAATGTATGTGTGTGCGCGTGATGTGTGGGGTATGCAATTGCCATGCTTGTAGCTTGGTGTACTTGTAGTAGTCAGAGAACAACTTCATGGAATCAGCTCTCTCCTTTCATGGTGTCTTAGTTAGGGCTTCTATCCCTGTGAGGAGACGCCATGACCAGGGAAGCTCTTACAAAGGAAAACATTTAACTGGGGTGACTCGCTTACAGTTTCAGAGGTTCAGTCCACTATCACCGTGGTGGGGATCACGGTGGCATGCAGGCAGACTTGGTTACATCTTGGTCAGAAAGCAACAAGAAATGAACTGTCCCACTGGGTGTAGATTGAGCATAGGAGACCTCAAAGCCCACTCACACAGTGACACACTTCCTCCAACCGGGCCACACCTCCTAACAGTGCCATTCCCTTTGGGGGCCATTTTCTTTCCAACCACCACACATGGCTTCTGAAGATTGCACAGAAATCTCAGCTGAGCCATCTCAGATACAGCTCTCTGAGACAGTCTCGCCACATAGCCCAGACAGGCCTTGAACCCACACTCCTCTGACTCAGGCTCCCCAATGCTGGAACTGTAGATGTGTGAGACCAGGCCCCGCTCTTCAGATTTTTTAGTTAATTTACCTATTGGCCAACGAGAAACGTTTTCATTTGTCTCTTTCATCTTGCTTTATAGTTTGCATTTGTCCTACCCTGTCTAAATGTCCCCCATATTTTCTTGTTTTGTTCTAAATTGCCCTTTTTTTTTATTCCCTTACCACGTGTCATATGGATTTCTACCTCCTGCTTCAAAGTAAGGCTTTCCAAGGCATTTTGACAAGCATGTGTAACTGTGAGAAGTCCAGTGGCCGAGGCCATTTTCTACACCCAGCCATGCTGGGATTCAGTATGCAGACTCCATCCTGTGCTTGTAGAGACACTAAAGGCTTTGCATTCTTGTCCCTATTCATAACCTCAAGGCCCCAGCGCTTTGAGCCCCAGCGCTTGGAGTGAAAGGGTGCTAACTGGACTCCAAGAGAGAGCAGAGGGATTGGTGCCATCGCGACACCCACTGGGCCACCTTTTTGTTGTCTCCTCCTGGAAACATGGCTTTAACTCTTCCTGGAAAGCCCCACTCCTGCCCGTGTGGAAGAGGTGAAGCCGGCCCCTCCCCTTTACTTTGGTTTCTCCACTGGGTTCACGACAGTTGGTTTCAAGGTAGAAGAACCAAGACCTAATTCAGTTAATGAGACTCAACCCTGAGACTTTTTCTGGGGCAGTAGGGTGGGGAGCCGCTTTTCTGTTAGCTTGGGGCTGCCGCAGGTCTGGTCGGGAGAGGGTTAGAATGAAAAGCCTGTTGAGAGGAGGAAGCTAAGCCGAGAGCTGATGACCTTCAACATTGTCTCTAGCCGTGCTCGAGCTGCCCTTGACCTCACAGCGTTTTCCCCTGAATTTCTGCTGCTGGTGCTTACCAGTGTCTAGACCTAGAGCATTCCCAAGTGAATGTCACTTTGACATGAAGGTGTTACAATATATTCAGCCACCAGGGGTCAGAAGCCAGCATCAACGCTCCCTCATGAGAGCCTCCCTCATTTATTTCCTCTTCACACCCCCAAATTTCCCTCTGTGATAACTGTAACACCCCAGGACACGAGCATAAAGCCGTCTCCCATTGCCCTCTGCTGCTGCAGGACAGATGGCCTGCAGGACATAACCACTGACTACTCGTCTTGAGTCTCTGAGGGGGTATGTTCTTCTTAACACTAGCCATCATACCCTTAATTTCTCCTCCACCTTCATGGAGATGCGGCTGGAGCCCAGGGCCGCTGAGCATTGTCCCCAGCCCTTCATTTCTTCTTCGATGACAGTTTCTACTCCTCTTTCAAGGCTGTCCAGGTATCACCTCCTTGTACATCTGTCTCTGAGGTCTCCCGGAATTATTGACGCCTCCACGTTTCTGCACTTGCTTCCCTGAGCTTGGCACTGGATCGCTTCTCTGTCTCCCAGACTAAGCCAGGAGTGTCATAATAGCATGTGCCAGATTTTCCTTTCTTTTTCACTTTTGAAAGGCCACATGTATTTATTTGTGTGTGTATGTGCGGCGTGTGCCATGCTGCCTATGTGGAAGTCAGGGGACAACTTGTAACGTTGGTTTGCTCCTTCTACAATGTGGGACCCAGGGATCAAATTCAGATTGTCAGGCTTGACAGCACTCTGAGCCGTCGAGCTGTCTCCCCTGTCCTGATCGTTCTTCTATTCGTCACCTAATGTCCAAGAGCGATGCCCATGTGTATGAGTGGGCAAGTGAATGTTCCAGTCTCCTATACATAGCGACTCACCTGCCTTCTGACTTGCCCAGTTTAGGCAGGCAGGTGTTGGAGAGCCGTACCGGGTTCGCCCCGGCAGCCCTCACCTGCTTGCTGTCTACTTCACCTCTCACAACTTGTCTGCAAGAGCCTGGTGAGCAGGAACCCCGCAGACGGTGGCAGGTGAGGTGTGCGCGCGAGTGTGTGCATGAGGTTTGTGTGTGTGTGTTTGTGTCTGTCTATCCCTGGGACCCACGTGGTAGGAGGAGACAACTAACTCCCATAGGTTGTCCTCTGACTTTCACATGTATGCCATGGTGAACACACATACACACACACACAAATAAACACAGCTAATGTCAGAAAATGGCTGACAGGAAGAAGCACTGCCTAAGTCTAGCTGGTTGCTGCCCCCTTTCTTTTTTACTGCAGTGACAGACACTACAAGGCACGTGCCGAGTTTTCACAGATCATGAAACTGAGGCTCCAGGTAGGTGGAGATGCCCCACACACTCTCACCAGAGGCCAGCTTGGGCTCATGCCATCTGACTGCAAAGCATACCTCTTCCTAAGATGACATATTGCTCCCTGGGAGGCAGACTACATGCACGTGACAGAAGGGGACCGAGAGGCAGCCCCAGAGACAACACGATAGTCTGGGCTGGGTAACCAGCGTCCAGTAAATTATGAGTGACATCATACACTGATTGACAGCTGAGGTGTACACCAAAACACCATGTGGGCCTTTAAGTGAGCAGAAAGCTTAAGAGTGTGCATTTGTGTGAGGCTGGGTTTGCACATGCACAAGTGTGCACGTGCAGAGCCCGGGAGTGTGCGCCCAGAAGTGTGAGCCCGGGAATGTGAGTCTGGGAGTGAGAAACAGGTCTGTCACGAGAGTTGTGTGGAACAGAAGCCATTTCTTGCTGTGAGTTGAGAGCAGTGAGTGGCATTGCATTTTTTCCTGATACAATGGATGGGAACGCAGAGACGCCCCCAAACATTTGGGGGTGTGGGGATGGGGGAACGACATGAGCTGGGCTTGTGCTCTGAGGACAGGAGAGGGGAAGAGCTGCTGGAGGAGAACCAGGAGGACGCAGGGGGGATAGAAAAGCACCCTTTGCCACAGCAGGATGGTGCTGACTGAGGTATAGGCCCCGGGGAGCTGCTGAAGGCCTTGGAGCAGAGGGCTCTAGTGAACTGTCTAACATTGCTGCCACCAGCTCACTGGCCTTACTACCCCAGGCAAATTCCCTGAGGCCTAGACTGGTCCTTCCCCATGATTCTGTGGGGGCTGTGAGTGTCTGGGAGGGTGGGGGAAGGGAGTTTGCCACTGTGTTGTCTGCATCTTGACTGTCCCCCAAAGGCCCATGTGCTAAAGGTTTGGTGGTCAGCCAGGGGTACTAGTGAGAGGTATGTGACAGAGTGGGTGTGAGCCATTGATAGCATGCTCTTAAAGGGGAGATTTAGCCCAGCTGCTCCTCTCTTTCTGCCTCCTAGGCATGATGAGGTGAGCGGTTTGCTTCCCAACTGTGGTGATATCTTGATTGTACAAATAAAGCATGTCTGAAGGCCAGAAAATAGAGCTTGCCTCTAGCTAACCATAGGGGTCTGGAGGTCTGTACACAAGACATCACCGCACCCAGCCTTCTCTGATGCACTTGCCACCTCAGCCTCGAAGCAATGCAGCCAGCTTGTCACACACCAAGACTTCTGAATCCAAGAAAAACCTCTCTTTTGAAATTGTGACCTCAGCTATTCTAAATCAGTGAGAGAAGGCTGGCTAATATGCCCCCTGTCGAGACCTAGTGCAGGGAAGGGGATTTAGGCAGATTCCACAGCTGTCCTCCCCAGGGGTGAAGGGTGTGACCCCCACTCATGTAGACCTTGTGCTGGGTGTCTGAGCTGTGGTCCTCTCAGCAGCCTGTGGGTGCGCACCCGCTTGGGTACCTAGAGGAAGGTCTAGCCGAGGACGTGAGCTGTTGAGTACAGGGATGGAGGACCCACACTGGCTAGGTACAAACTCCGGGCACTGAGCAGATGGGAAGCACTGAAAAATCCACTCGCTGAGCGGTTACTCACACAGGCCTTGCCGTAGACATTCCATGTACTCCTTCAGTCAGTTCTCACGCTAATGGTGCAGATTGGACTACCGCAGTTTTCATATGGAGGAGCTACAAAGGTCCAGACAAGCGGGCAAACTCGCCTGAGGTGACGTAGCCAGCAGGTTGGGGCTGCTTGAAGGGGAGGTGAAGGTGTGGGGGCCCTGCTTCCTCTTTAGCCTCTCCCTGTCTCTTTGTTACCCTGGTGATGGAGTGCTAAACAAAGACTCCTGTGAGAATCTCCAAGACTCCTTTCATTTTACAGCATCCATGTGGGAAGAGGTGACCGCCACACTGTCTCTGGAAGATGAGGATCTGGAACCCAAGAACTCTGGTCACTTTCCCATGGAATCAAAGCAAATAAAGAATGCAGCCTCTGGGGAGCCCAGCTGCACCACACTCCTTGCCACGTTCTCCTCAGGCTGCATGAAGCAGAGCTGGGGGCCAGGAGCTATAGGGTTCCACTCTCTGGAATGCCGGTCTCACTCAGACCTCCCTAGTCCTGGCCTTTAGTTCACTCAGTCTAGTGGTTCAAGCTAATCCTCTCCTGAAACTGGAGCTTTAAAACAAATGAGCATGGATGCACACGTGTGTGTGTGTGTGTGTGTGTGTGTGTGTGTGTGTGAGAGAGAGAGAGAGAGAGAGAGAGAGAGAGAGAGAGAGAGAGAGAGCAAGCGCATGTGTACACAATGGCACACATGTGAAGACCAGAGGACAATTTGCAAGAGTCAGCTCTCCATACCATGTGGGTGCTGGGGACTAAACTCAGGTCATCCACTGTGGTGAAATGCACCGCTACTCCCTGAGCCATGTCACCAACCCCAGCATTGCTTACCTGAGATAAAGGAGATCCGGAACCCCCTCCTAACTCATGCTTATGAAAAAGACCCCGGGGTATCTGCTGCGATTCTGAATGTCACTTCCTTGGATCATTCATCTCACCCTGAGGAGGCAGGGAAAGTGCCATGCGTGTTCCATCAATGAGGAACTGAAGCTTGGTGAAGCCTCCCATGTGACCCAGCTCCGGGGCTCTGAAGCCTGGGCCCAGCTCCTGCGTGTCCACTGATCTTTCTGTTATGAGATCCTAATTTGCTCTTCGGTGTCTGAATGGTGTCAGCCCTGAAGTTAGGAGGACAGAGGTTTTCCTTCACGTGGCCCCTCCTCAGCTTCCACATGCCTCCTCCTTCCCCTGTTCCCACCGCCATCTTGTTTGGTTTCTACCCTCTGCTCTGGTCGGCTGACCATGCAGCCACAGGACACTTCCAGGATCCCACTGTCGATGTGGCTTTGAGGAAATGACACCCTCAAATGTGGCTAACATCAGGGAGGTCCATGTAGCCTGTCCTGGAGACAAGGAAAGCAGAACAAACGTCCCAAAATATCCTTCCCTCTGGCCGGAACTCAGTTTCTAGAAATTCAGTTTCTAGGAAACGTCTCAGAGAAAACTGGGTGTTCTCGACCAGGCCCTGTGGATATGACTGAGTTTTGGTAGTTCCCAGAAGAGCTTAGCAGCTGGACAGATGTGACTCAGGCTAGACATCCCACTTCTGCCTTGCGTAGACAGGTCTATCTGGAGGGGCCCAGACAGCCTAGGGAACTTACCCCAGAGGCTGGAGGTGGGGTGAGTCCTGTGGTGACTGCCTTCAGTGTCCAGAGTCACTGGGGTCACAGATGGCTGTGACAGTTGTCTGACACTGCAAACTTAAGGTTTTCCTTCATCTGTGCAACCGTGGTCTGTCTGCTCCCTGTGCAGAACGAGAGGAAGACTCTTACCCGGAGGGAGTACCCAGGCAGGTGCGGACACTCTTTTTTCCCTGCACGCAGGGAGGTGCTGACCCAAAAGTCGGTCTACTTTTCAGGCTGAGGCAGTTTTAGAGAAAGGAAGTAATGCCCAGGTCAGCAGGCTGGCCCGAGAGGCAGCCAGCATCCACGAGGTGTTGGGCCTCGGATGGCCAGCTTCATAGAAAGGGGTTAGGAGTGAGCTTGTAAAGGTGAGTGAGAGCTGATGAATCAGAGCAAACATCAGCAGCCAAGGGGGGGGGGTGAGTGTGCAAAGCTGCTTAGAGGCTGACCCTCACAGGGACAGTGCACGAGACTCATCTTTTTACTGTGCTTTGGGGACCGCATGTGCACTGGCCACGGAGAGGAAGGCTGTGTGAGGGCGCCACTTCTGGAATCTGTGACAGTAAGAGAGAGGATTCTCTGGCTTTCAATTGCAGGTTCCATTTGAACGAAAATTAATATTCCCTCGGGGGGAGGGGATAGGTGGCTCAGAAGTTCATAAAACTTACAAGGAACTTTACTCCAGAGCTTACACAACAGCGAACAATCACTTTGGAGGAGACCCTTGGGTGGTGCAGCCCCTTGCAAGTTGTATAGGGAGCTGCCATGGGGCAGTGTCTGAGAGCTTCCACTCAGGCTGGGGTAGGTTTTCAGGGATGCAGCTGTCTGGGTTGCACATGCTCCTGTTACCCAGTGAGCTCATCAGCTTACCTGGCTGGACCCGGGAGGACTTGTCTCTGGCCTGTGTGACTCTTTATCTGGGATGCATTAACAGTAATATAGGCAGGGACTTCACCGCCACTATTCTGAATGCCAGTCGGTGGATGGTGATGGCATGTGGGCAAACAACACAGGACTGTGTCTTATGTGGGCCGTAATGAGGTTTTCTCTGTGCCCCGCAGCTGTGCACGGGTGACATTCAGGACAAGAAGACCTACTGGTGGTCATGTGGCAACACCCGCCACTCTTCAGCACTTGCTGCATGCCACCATTGGTCTGTATCTCTAGGCAGGGAGGACATGGTTGTCCCACTCAGGGGATTTCTCAGATATAGACATCCTGCAATGTTTTCCCATCCTGGCTACCAATGCTCTGCTGTCAATCCGTTTCACATAGATACAGTGTTACCCTAAAGCCAAGACCCCTGGGGATCCCTGCTCTTTCTGCAGGGGCAGGAGCAGCTCTTTCATAGGCAAGGAAATTGAATCTCAGAGAAGGATGTGATCTTCTCAGGGCACAGCCCACAGATACCCCTACAGAAAAGGCAGAGGTGCCAGAAGAGAGGTCGCCTGTTCTCAAGGCTGGGATCTTGCTGCAGAGCTGCCTTGTGCCCAGCCAATGCCCTCACCTGGCCCTGCTCTGGCACTTGTAGCCAATCATGACAAGGACAAATTCTGTTGCATTGGCCTCTACTCTAAGTGATTCATTAGTATGAAAACCATATCCTCCACTGCCGCTGCCAGAGATTCCTGACACATCACAGTTGGGCATAATTTCACTCTCTTGTTAAGCATTTATATGTAGTTATTGTTGGAAGAGTCCCCTGTGACTAATCCAAGTTCCCAGCTTTCAGATGAAGGAAGGACACGGGGCTTGGCTCAGGAGCCAACTTGAGTAACTCAGCAGTGGTTTGAGACAAATCCACTGAACAAACCCAAACTTTCACCTTCTCAAATGCCAAAAGGTCACAGGGGAATAAAAACCAGTGATTTCCAGCAACAAGTATAGCTGTGCCAAGCACTGTGTGTGAACCGCTGATAACATCCATCCTGACCCTTTAGGGTCTTAATTCCCATTTTTTCAGATGGGTAAACTGGGGCTCAGAGAGGGCAAAGCACATGCGTAAATCACAGATTGTGTAGCTGAGAATCAGTATTCATGTCTTACCCCTATAATATACAATTCCCCAGCATTGGTAAATTATAGTCCATGGGTCAAATCTTACCTACTGCTTATTCTAATAAAAAAAGGCTATAAAAATGTAAAGTAGCACTTCATGACCCATGAAAACGTTATGCAACTGACATCTTAGTGTCCATAAACAATACTCTACCAGGACACAGCCACCTTTATGCATTTATTTGTTGTTCGTGGCTGCCTTTGGGCTATGGTGGCAGGCCAGACACAGCCGCGTGTTATTTAGCAATCGACACAATCTGAGAAAATCATTGTTAGGAGATAGAGTATCACACAGACGTCACAGTGTGTACTCACACACTCTGAGCTGCCCCGGCCTTGCATGCACCTCATCTGTATGATATAGCCTGTCATTCCTAGGTTAAGAAGCCGTGCAGGGCGACACTGTGCTGAGTGGTGCAGGAAATTCCAGCACAGTGCTGAGCATTTGTGCATCTGAACACAGACACACTATTGCAAAGGCACAGGCAATAGATCTTCTCCTTCTCCGTTGTAATTTTAGACACTATGCCTGACACTCCGAAGGTAAGCTTTCCTTATCTGCTTCCTGCTGGAGTGCTAAGGGCTTGCACCTTTAAAAGACAGTCTACAGACTGGAAAGTGGGCCTCAGACTGACAGGAGTCAGACTGTCAGCAAGTAGAGTTACTGTGACTCATACCGAATCTGCCCAATTTCCAGGCAGCTGACATCAGGGCGGAGAGGGATGGCTCCTGTGGGGCCCAGGAAGGTATGCAATCTCTCCCCAACGGGACCCACTGGCTGGTTTATCCCAGAGCAGCAGATCCCAGGAGATGGGAGGGGGCTTCCTCTGGCCCCCAAACTGCATGCTGCTCTGGAGCTGGGTCCCATAGGGAAAGGGTCTTTGAGGCGATTTTCCTTGTCAGATGTGTAAAATCTTTTCTTTGTGGTGAAAAAAGTTAACAGTGGCCCTTGCCTCTCCCCATAGGCCCCAGGAAGACAGTGCCTGCTGACCTGCCTTGGAGCGAGGCTAGAGGAGAGGCAAAGTCTCAGAAGAAGGTGAAGCGGGTTCAGCCTCCATCTGGCTTTAAAGGTACTTTCCTCAGATGCACCGTTTCCAGTGAGTGACCCTTCTGCGGCCATGATTTAGCCTCTGGACTTCTGAGGCTGTGACGGGGTCCCCATTGCTCTTTCTAGTCTTTTTCCCCTGACTTCCTCTGAGGGTAGGAGGAGCTCTCATACCCCACACTCTCTCCAGAGAAAGAAGGTGAAGCTGGTTGCTTGTGGCTATCTGTGAACAAAGGCTCAGAGGGCCTCCCTGTGCGGTCACCCCCCCCCACCTCTCCTGGTGAAGGAGGAAGGGGCCTTAGAAGGAAAGGAGAGGAGGAAAACAAAGACAAAAGGAACAGATAAAGGAAGACCAGACACAGGAAAAAAATGGATTTCTGAAAGCATCATGCTAGATGAAAGGAGCCAGACACAAAATGTCTAGGGTCAGAAAATCTGCATAGACAGAGGACTTCCCTTGAGTTAGAGGATGCAGGGATGGGCTGTGGGAACTGGAAGGTGACAACAAAAAGGGCAAGTGTTTGTGGGGAAGACAGGTACTCCAGAATTGGCTATGACAATGGCTACATTCTTCTGTGAAGGTTCTAGAAGCCGCTAGCGTGTGCACTTTAAATGAGAGGATTGATAGTGTCTGAACTGAGTAGGAGAAAATGAGAAAGAAATAAGGTAAAATGCAGACAGGGAAGAGGAAGGGATGGATGACAAAGTAAAGAAACACCTTTGTTCACGCCTGCCATATGCCAGGGATGCTAAGGACCTGCACCTTTGAAAGACAGTGAGGGTTGTCACCACTCTATAGACTGGAAAGTGGATCTCAGACTGTCACGTGTCACCAACCAGCAAGTAGAGTCACCGTGACTCATACCAAGTCTACCCAACTTCCAGGTGGCTGACATCAGGGCAGAGAGGGAGGCCTGTCTTATACAAGGCATCCAAGCGGACCCCAGAGACAGGACTGCTTTCCTTTAATATCTGGGGAAGAGTACTTAAGAAATGATGAAATCAACATGCCAAAACTCTAGGCCATGTCGGAGAGTCAGATGATGGGAATAAATACATCTGGGATCCTGAACCAGTCAACGAGTTTAGGGCCGTGAACAAAACTTCCCTTAGTCAGCTCCTCTGAGGAAGTGTGTCTGTCAGACACGAAGCTCCGGCGGCACATTCACAGACATTGCAGCCTCATCTCCATAGAATGAACGAATGTACAGGAAGCACCCCCCCCACATACACACTCCCCCCCCACACACACTCCCCCCCACTCCCCCCACACACTCCCCCACACACACACTCCCCCCCACACACTCCCCCCCACACACTCCCACACACACACACTCCCCCCCCCACACTCCTCCCCCCACAGAGTGAGGCCATGCTGTGGTGAAGGATCTGCGGGCGGCTGTCCTGCCTAGAGACAATTTTTTCTGCTATTGTCCTGTGCCTTCACTCTTCAAGGTCCATCTATGGTAGCTGGTGGGGGACCCGGGGGACACTTTCTACCTGAGGCTTTGTGACTCAGAGATGGTCCTGGATACTGCTGTGAGACCTGCCCCTGGCATCAAGGCTCGGAGGAGGCTCCACTGTGATGTCAAGCAGAAGAAAAGGGGGCGAGCTCTCTCTGAGCTCCCGAACTTCCCTCTCTCAGACTTGTTTTCCTGATGTCGACGGCAGGGGGACGTTAATCATTTTTTAGGGATCTCATAAACCTAGAACAAGAATTTATTTGGACATCCGCCAGTATGCCAGGCACAGGGCTGGCTGTTAGGGATCCAACAGTGAAATAACATGGGCATGGCCCGGTCTCCAGGAGCTTACGGTGTAGGGGAGCGAATGTAACACCGATTGAAGGTGGGACAATGTCTTGTAGCCTGGGGCGTGCCAACTGTGTGTATGAGAAGAGAGTGTTGTGTAGGCTCCAAGTAGCACAGAGACTTGATGGCTGGGTAGGCTTTGACTTTCATTCCAAGAGCAACAGAAGGGTTGGACCATGATCAAGTCATTTTTAGAAAGGTCTCGTGTGGCTTTGGAGGGAAGGAAGGCAGACTCAGGGACCGGAGGCAACTCTGGCTCCTTGGAAAGGGAAAGAGGAGAGTTGGAAGGTGAAGGAGAAGGTACCTGGTTGGTACTACGGCCCTTGAGGCACCTAGTCATTGCCGAGCTAGGGACAGAAACACAGGTCTGTGCTGGAATGAGGAATTACACACTCAGAGGTATTGATAACCCAGGTGCCCTCGGATCTTATCCACCCAGAGATTATGGGAGCAAGTGAATGGGGGAATAAGACCCAAAGGGTGCAGCCTCCCTGCCTGCTCTGCACTTCAGGTGGGTCAAAACCGTCCGATGGCTTGGCTTTCCCTTCTGGGACCTACAGAACTATGTCTGAGGTAGTTATCACAGGCAGAGCCAAGTTCAAGTCCAGGTGTTTGTTGGTTGACAGAGGCCAGGCTTGGAGGACAGACAGGCATGGATGGGAATCTTAGTTCTACCACATCTGAGTCAGTGGTGGCCTGACACCAGCCAGTTTGTCTCTGGGTAGCTGCTAGTCATTCAGGGCCGCCCATTGAGAAGTCCTGCTCATCTGAGAGCGGGGTCTATGCTGTGCTCACTGCTATGTGCTGACAGCACAGGCATCTTAACCAAGGCTGTGGCAAACACTTGACAGATCCCACTTCTAGTGATGGAGTCAGGCAGGTGCCGTACTCCCACAATAGGGCCGAGGAAGGGGACAGACAGAACCTCAGGCTAGGAGCTGGCTGCACAGGCACAGAGAAGGTAAGCGTAGCCAGCTTGGCTAGCCTCTCCCCTGAGGTCTTCACCCTCTTCATTCAGGAGCGTCTAGGTCAGTCCCCTTCAGGACTCTTGGAGTCAAAGGCTGTGGGTAAGTTCTGTTCTTGCCCTCAGACAGAGAGCAGGAAGGGCAAACTGTTGGTGAGCAGGAAAGCTGGGAGCTGACCCCATTGAGGGATGCAGAGGGTCACAACCACCTAGGCAGCTCAGAGAGAAAACCAACCACTGGACGTTCTTAGTCTCTGGGACAGAAAAAAATGTGGACATCCAGATCCTTCCAGGTGCCTAGCACCCGGAGAATTCTCGGTAGTGGAGCTGCTAGGACCTCTTCGGCTTGTGTTACTTGGGGGAATCTACGGGACTCCGAGCCAGGGTTCCCTGTCTATGAAGTGGAGATTAGGAGCTAGAGAGCTGCTGAGAGAGAGAGAGAGAGAGAGAGAGAGAGAGAGAGAGAGAGAGAGAGAGAGAGAGAGAGAGAGCACTGCTCTTGCAAAAAACCTGGTTTGATTCCTAACATCCGTGCCAGGTGGCTCACAACTGTCTATAACTAGATCCAGGGGATGGGACCCCATCTTTTGGCCTCTGTAGATAGTGAATGGAAGGACCTGGTGTGACTTAGCCATTTCTGCCATTTCTGCCAAGCATGCACTGAGTGAATGTTTAAGGCCAGGTGCTTATGAGCAGGGATGATGGGCACAAAGTAATACACTAACCAAACAGTGCCTGCTGTCTTCCTTCTAGTCTGTAACCCAGTGTCTTTACTTTTCCTCCACTATGAAGTAAATCAGCGTTGGGGCCTCTGAGTGAGAGAGGTGGTATGCTGAGATGGAGGGGAGCATTTTATCTATCAGGCTGGGACAAGGAAGTCTCCAGGTGCAGGGTTACCCTCAGCAGGCTTGGAGGATGGAGTTGAGGCGGGGAGTCCGGAAACCCGGATGATAGGGTTGACACTGTAGCAAGAATCCAGGAGCTAGAGCAATGAGGTTTGCAATGAGGAGAGGGACAGGGGTGGCGTCTATGGAGGACCCTCCACACCTCTGAGGGAGTGGCATCTGTGAGGACAGAAGGGATGAAGGCCAGGAATTTAATGGGGCAGCTCTGCCCTCGCAGCTGCCCCTCAGAACTCAGAACCCACAAGAGCTTGCAAGTGAATGAATTAGCAAATGAATGAATGAATGGGTCTGTTCCATGGACCAGCCCTGTAGGGGCAAAGGCATGGTCTCAGGGAAGAGGAAAAAAAAAAAAGCCACATTAATTGAGCAACTCATCTGTTAGGTGTTTTTCAAGCCTCTGCTCATGACTCAAGCAGGAGCTGGCTCTGTACAGTGAGTTTGCTCAATCCTCCCAGGACAGGGCAGTGTGCCACGGTCCCTCCACACCTCACAGTGACTCCGTCCCCAGTGAGTTCACCGAAATCTCATTTGACTCTGCCTCCTTCTTGGCTTGGACACCTCTCAGAGGGGAATCTTGTCATTGTCCCCGAGCCCTGCCCCCACTAGTACTCACACTTGGCACAGCCAGTGTTCTTCTGCGGGATTTTTGTTTTTTAAGTTTTTCTTAGAGATTTTTTTTCTGTTCTCTCTTCCCCCACACATGGTCAATGCAACTTCCCTTTTCACATCTGCAGGCTCACTCTCCTGGCCCACATCAAAGAGGCCATTGCAACCTTCAGCTCAAGGCCCAGACCTGCTAACCATGCCCTTCTTTGCGAAGCCTGCCCCCAGCCCTCTTGTCTGTCTCTCCCCGGGCTCCACACACACGGCCCACACTTTGGTTTCCACTCAGGCCCCATCTTCCAACCTCCCCAAGGAAGAGCTAATTTGCACATGGCTTTTGAGTGCTCCTCTATGGGTATAACTGCTCACTCACGACTCCTAAGTGGCAGAGCTGGACCTTATGCTTAGGCCACCAAAGTGGAAAGGCAATTTAGTCAGGAAGAAAGGCCTCTGAGTCCTGGGATGAGTAGCACTTTCTCCAGGTACCAGCTTAGTGGCCCTCGATAAGATCTGTTACTGTGAATGTGGCCTTTAAAAAATGAAGGCAGATATTCTACCCAAGAGAGCCATTGGAGGATGAGAGAAGATTTCTATAAAATGCTCATGGAATGGTCTCAGTGCCACCCACACAGAAGGGAGTTGTCTCCCAGCACCTCCAACCCATACAAATGTTTACCTGTCTGGGGTTCCTTGGGGGTGTGTGATTTCTGTCCCACTGCACACTTGGAGCTTCATGGGCTTCTCCTCCCGCCATCTGCCTTCTCGGCTTTGGCTCCCGAACAGCAGAGAATTGTTCAGCCTCAGGGATGTTTTGTGGGAGTTGTGGCTGGCAAGCTTGCCACGGAAGAGCTGTTGGTAAGCCATGCGGAAGTCTCTGTTGAGGGCAGCATACAGGATTGGGTTTAGGGCTGAATTGGCATAGCCTAGCCATAGAACAATGCCTTCAACCACCTCATTGATGGCATCGTCCCCTCTCAGTCCACGATAGACGAACGTAGTGAAGTAGGGAAACCAGCAAATGATGAACGCTCCCATGACGGCAGCCAGCGTCACGGTGGCTTTGTGCTCTCGGATGGTGGCTGCCTTCCAGGAGCTGATGTGGTTGATCCTTTTGGCCTGCTCCCTGGCGATCTTAAAGATTCTGTAGTAGGTGACACACATGATGAGAAGGGGCAGGTAGAAGGTGACCAGCCCATCCACCAGCCCGTACACCTCATTGACCTGCACTTTGCACTTGAAGGTATCATTGTGCCCTCGGGTCTCGTTTCTGCTGTTCCACCCCAGGTGAATAGACAGGAAAGACAGAGTGATGGAAATGACCCAAATAAAGACCAAAGAAATGGCAACGCGAACTGGGGTGACCAGCACAGGGTACCTCAGTGGGTCCGTGACAGCCCAGTAGCGGTCCAAACTGATCATGAAGAGGTTGAGGATGGAGGCTGTGCAGAGCATCACATCCAGGCTGGTGTAGATGTTGCAGAAGACCTGGCCGAAGCTCCACTTGAAAGAGAGCTGGTAAATGGCAGAGAAGGGCAGCACCAGGAGGCCAAGAAGCAGGTCGGTCGCCGCCAAAGACACAATGAAGCAATTGGTCAGGCTGCGGAGCCGACGGTTCAAGCTGACAGCCAGGCAGACGACTACATTGCCAGCCACGGTGATAAGGATGAGGGTGGTGAGGATCAAACTGATGGTGACTTTCAGCACAGTAGAGTCCAAGCAACAAGAATGAACCGTGCCATTGGGCTCCATTCTGGGGCCCTGTGGCGTCTACACTCACCCTCAGCCTTGGCCACTTCTCTTCCAGCTCCAACCACTGGGCTTCAGGTTCCCAACCAATCCAAAGGAGGGTTGGGGAGGGTCTAGTGACTGGCCTAATGCTGTTGTAGAAGTAGATCAAGCTGCGCCTTGTGAAGTACAGGGTATAGTAAGAAGAGAGTAAGACTAGGACCTTCACGGCTTAAACCCAAACCCAAGTCACATTCCTTCCAGGTCTGTAGCATGTATCTACCATCTAGATTCCTCATGGAGATTGAGGCACTGGTGGCCATGTCTTGAGGTGGTTTTGGTTTGTGCAAGGGATCATACATGTCTTTCTCCATGGCTAGTGCCTGCTTCCATCCATGGCATAAGGTCAAGGAGTATAAGCTGCCCTCTCTGAAGTCACAGGAGCTAAAAATGCAAAGATGCAAAGGTTTAATGTCTAGCACTTCATAATTAGACCATCAGCATGAGCTGTTTCAATTTGTCTTTCTGGACTTCCATCACCTGGTGAGAAACTAGGAGGCATGGGGACTCTTCTAGGTGCCCTTCCTTAGGGAAGACCAAGATGGCCAGGACACGAGATGGGATACAAAGGGGACCACGATGTAAAGGCTAGAGTACCACGAGGAAGAAACAAATCGAAGGGCTGCTTTCATTTGCTTCCAGATGCTTGCTGGTGCCTGACCCTGCCAGCAGGCATTTGTTATTTGTTAATTAACGATACATTGAGTGAGTGGATAAAGAAATGCATTAACTTTACTCTTATTAAGTGTGGAGAACCCTCTAAACCAGGAACTGGAAACTTTCAGAGAGAGAACCAGGCAGCCTGTATTCCTTTCTTTGCAGCCCGCGGGACGTCTGCTGAACTGACAAGTCTGCCACTGTAGCATAAAAGCAGCCACACAGGACCATGTACAAAAGAATGTGTGGGCTGCACTCCAGTCAAGCTTTGTGACGGACGAGGAACTGTAATAGGAGATCCACATGCGTCTGCTTAAGGGGTGTCAAGGGTTTATTAAAGTATAAAAGGGGAAGATACATTCATGGACACGGGATATGGTAAATCTATTCGCAGAGTCCTTGGAAAGCTGGGGACCGATCACACGCTGCTTCATACCACCTGACCCTGTCTTCACCACCCAAGAGAGAGAATGACCCCCCTCCCTCCTTCCTTATAAGAGTGATGTAGGCAGACAAGAAACACCACTTTTATCCAGCCAGAACACACAGTACATTTTTTCATTTTTGTCTAAGCAAGAAGGTTCTAAACCTAATACAAAAATATATACAATAAGAACGACTATCAAGTATTGTCCAGGAGAAGGAAAGGGTAATAACATAAACAAAAATGGAACTACAACCAACAGGAATAACATCAAGTAAGAAACACATACTGAATGTCCAGATCATAGGTAAATGATAAATTACAGAGATTACCCCAATAGCTGTCTTATCATGAAGAATCTGAATCTAGTATCCGATATGCTCTTAGTTAAGATATGAGAGGATAGTAATGTTTATTATCATTGATTGATAAAGAAGTTGATTCGGCAGAATAGGGCCAGGCAGGAAATCCAAACAGAGGGGCGGAGAAAAAGAAGGTAGAGTCGGGGACTTGGCATGCCATGGAGTCACCAAAAGGGTAAGATGCCCTGGTAAGCCGTGGCCACATGGTGATGCACAGATTAGTAAAAATGGGTTAATTTGATTGTGAGAGCTAGTCAGTAATATGCCTGAGCCATTGGCCAAACAATTATAATTAACATTAAGCCTCTGAGTAGTTCATTTGGGAACTGGTGTGTGGGAGAGAAACCTCCAGCTACAAGGAACTGTGAGTTTCATACTGCTTTCATCTGCTACAAAATCATCTTGCTTCCCCACCCCCAATGACTACAAAGCATCCTCGTCTAGTCTGCAAAAGTAGGCAGAGGGTTAGACTTGGTGTCAGCTACTGTCTCCATGATCTATCAAGTCCATCCTTGCTCAGTGTCCAACACCCATGTCTAGGTCAGCTGGTGCACAGATCACTTAATCCTAAAGGTTGTATAACAGCCTGCGATGTGGCTGATGTGGTTTATTCTTTCACTCTATCACCTTCTCAGGCATTCCAGTGATTCCCCCTCCCTCCACTTTCCTTCCCCTCTCTCTGTCCCTCACCCCTCCTTCCCTGCCCCTTCTCTCCTACCAATACTACTCAATCAATGGCTGTGTGCTCAATACCCAGGTACCAGCTCACCTCCACAAGTCCCTTCCAGTGATGACAGCCTGTGTTTCCAGTTGATAAGAAACAAGGTCAGTTCTTGTTTCGTGGCCCCTTTAACACAAGCACCTCCTGGTTTTTCTGAGAGCAGCCAGCCAGCAGGCTGACTTGAGGATTGGGGCTGTGAAATCCAAATGACAGCTGAACCCTCTTAGAAGCAAGCAGATCACTGAGGGAGGTAACTCCTGTCTCTCTGATGCTCTTGCCTGGAGCTGCTGTGCAATCTGAATACAGATGCACCCTCTGATTATGATGACTGTGCTGGAGCAGGGATCAGGGTTCCCAGCACCCTCTGCTGCTCCAGCTGCTCCAACCTCTCAGCCCCGTGAGCTGAGCCTCTGGGTATTATTTCTGGAGGAGCTTTTCATTACATGAAGAGCCTAAACAGCGCAGGTCTTACCACCACACTTAATTAACTTTGGAGGGGTAGCAATAAGGATAGACATTTTTTTGAGACTTCCTATTTCTGATAATAATTTTCTCTGTATTTCCTTGACAGCTGGCTGTAGGCATTTTGGCATTGGGCTGGCATTCAAGTTAATGTTTGGGAGAGTCTTCAAATCTGAGTGAAACAGCTCTCGATATAATTAAAAATCCCCTTCATCCCTTGCTCTCTCCCTCCCTCTCTCCTTCCCTCCCACCTGTTTTCTTCAACAGTCACTTCTCTGGGGACTTTGGTGTGCTAGAGTGTTCCGGGTACCAGGGATGCACAGGTGACCAGTGATGACCTTTCTTTGTGAATCTTCCCAGGGTCTACTTCGCTGACTTCCTGTTTGGTATGAGGCTTCCTGGAGTTTTCAGTGAGTGTTCTGAAGGCTGGGGAATTTGTGCTGGGTTAATCCCATCCCACCCCATGCCCTGTGAGTCGAAAGAATGGCCCACCCTAAAGAACCATATCATCTACTTGTGGGCCAACATCCAGTAGGTCCTTTGTCTGCAGAACCCTCATGGTTACCCCAGCTGCTGATGCAAAAGATGCTCTCCTAAAACTTCAAACTACCCCTGTGCTTAGTGCTCACTGTAGTAAGCCAGCATCCTGGATGCATCCAGGGTCAACTCTCCGAGCTGTCACATAGCCTAGCCTGCACACCCAGGAGGTAACTGCTGTGACATTTGGTTTGAGGGGAGTCTTCCACAGTTCTCTTGTCCTTTGTGTGTATATAGGCAGGGCATCTGTGTATAGGACAATACGCATCTCTCTATAACCTCCTTTCTTTCATTTCTTTAAAACTTTCCAATTTATAACAAGTGTCTCTTCAGAGCACTTAAGATTTAACCAATTCTTTTGCTTGTTACCCAACCTGAGGCCGCGTAACCGCAGATGCATGGACAATGACATCTGTCAGGCTTGTGAGTGGCAAACATATGGGGGGCAACCGAGCTTCCACAACAAAGGGGGTGACAGAGCTGTAAACTACAGAGAGTCTGCACTGTGTAGCAGGCCTGGCCTGTGTGAGGTTGCTCATAGCAGATGCAACATCACTGAATCCCATGGACAGCCCTAGGCATGAGAGAGATTGTCCCCAACTTTGAGGAGTGTGTGGACAAAGAACCAAGTGATGTCACCCCTGATAGCTGGCAGAGCCTAGATTCAAGTTCAGCACTACAGTTTAGGTAAGTGGTCCCCACAGGCCCATTTGTCAAAGACTCGGCCACCAGCCTGTGGGGAGGAAGTCAGGTCATCAGGGTAAGCTAATGGAGGCTTGAAGGTGTTATTGGGGCCCTGATTCTTTCCTGTCTTCATTTTTACTTCTTGGCTGTCACAGGTGAACAGACCTTTCTGTCGTGCATCCCTCCATGATGTGCTATGCTGTCACAAGTCCAAAGCCATGGGGTTAAGAGAACAGGGATGCAAACTTCTGGAGTTATGAGTCCCAATCAATGTATTTCCTTGTTTACCTCAGGCATTTTGTCATAGTGTGAGAAGCTGATTAACACACACAGTTCAAGTTCCTTCGGCTTGTCCTCAGTCCTCATTCTTTGATGAGATTTCAACTGGCCTTGCCAATTGGTCTCACCGTCCGTCTGTCTGTCCGTCCACCCGCCCACCTATGTATCCTTTCCCATTGCTCTTATCAGGGGAGAAGTGTGTACAGTGTGGTGTGTTTCCGTGATGTTTCCCACCTCAATGCTCATCTTTGGGACTCAATGGGCCTGATGACTGTGTCTGAACGGACAGGTGAGAATATGTTTATTTTATATTGAGCATCCCAAGCAGTTGTGTAAAACTGAAAAAAAAATAATGTGTATGACATCTTGTTTATCTTTGATACAAACTCAAGCAGTTTGATGCTACCTCTCTGTATGTGTAAGAAAGATTTGCTGTTCACTCAGTCATTTCCTTTGTCATCTCACAGGCATTCCACAAATATTTTAGTTGTGTATTTATATATTTCCTTCCAGTGGCTTCCCATAATTGCCTTAACACATTTGAAAGAGGAGTTTCCTGAATTCACCCATGCAGAGCACGTCCCCCCAACACACACCTACCCACACCCACCCAAACACACACACACACACACACACACAGAGAGAGAGAGAGAGAGAGAGAGAGAGAGAGAGAGAGAGAGAGAGAGAGGGAAGCTTCTGACTTTACCTACTGGTGTCCCCAGCCACTGCCACCTTGTTAGCAAATTCATTGTGTGCCTCTCATCCCAGGTGGCCTCCATAAGCAGTGCTCAGAAGCAATTATAGGCTGGGACCTCCAAGCATCTCTTGGGCACCTGTTACACCCACTCAGTCATGCTGGACTATGTGTGGGGAGGTCTGTCTGCTCTAGTCGGTTCCCATGACCTGCCGTTGCCGTCTTTTAGTATAGGCTCTCGGCTGGGCATTCAAGATTCTTGTCAACTCCTGCCTGTTGAATGCCTGTTGTGCCTCCCAGCATTCTGAGGAACACAGCTGTGGCAGGATCCACGTTTTCATGCTTCTGGAGAGTTCCAGGGCCATTCTGACCCTGTGCCTCTGCATGTGCTGTTCCCAATGCCTGGCAATGCCCTCCAGCCCTTTCCTGTTCAGTGTGTTCTTATTCTCCTTTCAAGGCCTGGCCTCCTGTCTGGTCCAAACCCCTCATTTACTCATCTGCCCCTGGTTAGTGCTTTCTGTTCAGAGTTCTGAGTTTTCAGGGCCTCATGAGAACTTTCCTCCGGGGAGATCTTGGGGAATCCACTGTCAGAACTGTCTCCACAGAGATGGAGTTGGGGTGATGTCTGGAGACTCGGAGGGTGTAAATCTAGATTGGTCTGATGCCCCAACATCCACCTTGCTGCTACTAACCCAGGAGAAATGCCAGAGGGGGCAATGACTAGGCCAGTCCCACTGGTGAAGCTGGGCTCAGTGCTTTGCCTTTGTGGTAAATAGAATCTCCCCTTCTGTGAACACATGCTTTCACCACCAGCATAACCATGTGGAACACCAGGCTTGGTGCACAGGCAGGCAGAGATTGGGGAACAGGGTCAGTTACAGCTCAATGATGCATGTTTGCAGCACCAACTTATGGGAGGAAAGGAACATGGAGTTCACTGGGCATCCTTCCGGTGGTGTAAGTGGTCTGGTTCTCATTCTAGGAAATCACTGTGGAAAACAGAGGCATGCAGAAGTGACAGGAAGGACTCTGACACTGATGTGAGTTTTACTTCTGATGTGGTCTCTTCAGAGTGACTAAGTTGTCCCAGAATGACAGTATGTCTTTCTCCACTTGATGGGTATAAAAAATAATGAGCGTAAAGGAACCAAAACCCTTAGAGCCCCACATATCAAATGTTTTAGGGCCCAACAGCCACACATGCTCTGTACATTTCCTGAGAACCCCGAGGTATAGACCCTGTGCTGGGGTCTCGGGACAGAGCAGCGAGCCCAACAGACATGGCGTCCAGGCTATGGGGTAGGGTGAGCTATAGAAGCCGTAGTAGACTTGCTTATTTAATTGCAGTTGTACCAAGTTCTATTCGGGAAAGTGGAGAGAGTCAAGGGAGATGGAAATGAGGAAACAGTGAAAATGGAGGCAAGCAGACCCCGCCTGAAGAGCACCCTCCCCCCAAAGAGCCTGTGGTGAGAGATGGTGTCCTTTAACCTAGGATGCATGGGAAGCTTCTAGCAGGAGACAGGGCAGTGAGTAGAGGATGCTGCAATTGGGAAGGCAGGAACAGGACTCCTGGGCTTTGTTCTTCTGCCACCCATCGGGTCTGTATGAGCAGGCACTGATGAATGTCCCTAGCCATCACCATAGGTGATCAGACACTGATGTCACTGGGTCTCCAGAGGGCAGTGTCCCATGAACCTGGGGTGCAGAGGGTTAGAAGCACATCAGAACCAACTCCTAAGAAGCATCCTGACACGGACGCCCAAGCAGGTAGCTATTCAAGCACCGTGGCTTTCATTCATTATGGAAAAACAGAGCCTCCCAGGCCTCAGAGCAGCCACCTCGTATGGTGACTGACAAGGTGGCTTGGGGCTCAGAGGGCCCTGACTGAGATGATGCCAGGCCCTCTCGGTGGTTCTCTCTGCCCTCTTGGGGCTGTCTGGAAATGCTGACATGGAGGTCTGCCTTGAGCTGGGACTTGGGACTTAGTTTCATATGCAGAAGACTGAGGCAAGGGACAGGACTCAAATGGACATGGCATGGCAGGTCCCGGTTCTCCAGGAACTCAACCCAGGCAAGAGAGATGGGCAGTAAGGGCTGAGAGGGGTAAGGAGACACACAGGAACTGCCCTGGAGTAGGGGCAGCTCTGAGCGTGTATGTTGAGAGTGTGTGTGAGCATATATGTTAGTGTGTGTGTCAGAGTGTGTGTATGTGTGTGAGTGTCATCAGAATGATAATGTATGTGTGTGAGTGTGTGTGTGTGTAAGTATATGTGTGTTGAGTGTATGTGAATTAGTGTGTCTGTGTGTAAGAGTGTGTGTATAAGGGTATGAGTAAGTGTGTGTGTGTGTGTGTGTGTGTATGTTTCTCACGTATGAATGCAGAACACATACTTTGAGAAAGGCAACATTTTCTTGGATCTAGAAATACCCATTATCATCATCATCGTAATTATTAATTATTTACTCATTTATTTTGAGATGAAACTCTCCCTACATTGTCCAGGCTATCTCTGAATTGATGGCTCAAGCTCTCCTGTAGCTACGGCTGCTTAGCGGCTGGGATTTCTGGTGAGAGCCACATTAACACCCCCCCCCACCTCCACTCCTGAGCCCACAGCTGTGCTTCTCTAGGTTGGTTTTGGGGTTTCCCCAACACTACATGTGTTAGCAGAGTCTGGAAAGAACATAAAAGTGCACAGAAGAAGCCAGACATGGTAGCACACACCTTTGATCCCAGCACTCATGAGGTAGAGCCAAGTGGAGTTCTGTGAGTTCAAGGCCAGCCTGATCTATAAAGCAAATTCTGGGACAGCCAGGACTGTTACACAGAGAAATCCTGTCTCAACAAACAAACAAACAAAACAAAACAACAACAGCAAAAACCCCCAAACAAACCAAAGTGGGAAAAACCGCATACAAGAGACTGAGGGAGCTGTCAATCAACAAGACTAGCGTAGAGAACCTGGCCAATGTGGGATCCTCCAGGTCACTGAGGAGGGTACCCATGCCTCCAGGGAGGGGATAAGTAGCCACATCAGAGGTGGAAGACTCCCTTTTCACTACGCTTGTCTGAGGACCTTTCCAGACTTCTCATCCTGCAGGCCATCTATCAAAACCCAATAGGAAAGGGAAAGGACAGGGTATGCCAGGTAGAAGGGACAGCATGCCAGAACAGAAGGAGGGGATCAGGTCCCCTAAGCCGGGGATGGAGGCAGAGTTCGGAAGGGCTCTAGGTTAGGGGTAAGAAGTCCAGTGCCTCTGAACTCCTAAGCCACCCTCTTTCCGCCCATGAGGTTCACAGCCACAGGATCACGTGTGTGATCGTGCCATGCCCCACAAAGTTTCCTCTTTCCTTGAGTAGAAATAGCACTGCCTGCCTAGCTTGTGAGATCCAGCCCCTGCCTGTCTTCCCAACTGATCACCAGGAGGGAAATGAAGCTGAGGATGGAGAGCTCAGATGCTTAGACTTGGTTCTGAAGGCAGAGGGTACCATTGACAGTATTGAACAAGTTCAAGGTCATCCTGGAAGGGGGTAACAGATACAGAGCTCAGGTCTCCCTGAACAGTGAGGCTGGCCCCTCCCTGAGCAGTCAGTGAGGATGGCCCCTCCCTGAGCAGTGAGGCTGGCCCCTCCCTGAGCAGTCAGTGAGGATGGCCCCCTCCCTGAGCAGTCAGTGAGGATGGTCCCCTCTGAGCAGTCACATTTAATCTTTGCAGTTTTGTTAGGGAAAGATTTTTATTTTCCCTGCCTGACAAAGGCAGAGAACAGAGCTCAGGAGCTGTGGCATTTCTCCAGAGCCTCTAAACCAGGAAGAGGGAAGTCAGGATTTGAGCCCAGGTCTGTCTGCCTCCACAGCCCCTATTCTTAGCCACTCTGCATTTAGCTTTTCAGCAGACAAAGGCCGCTGGGCCTCACTGCCCGTGTTTGCAGCTCAGGCTTCTTCCTTCCTGAAAATCACGGCCACGGCAGTCTTTCATATTTGGGTGCTGGGATCGGCATCTGCTTCCTCATGCATAGTGGGCGGGACGTTTGGTCATAGCCTTCATTGCAGGAAGACATCTGGTGGGCTCTGTTGCTTAGTGGGAAGGCCCGGCCTTTCAGGGGCTTTTGTTCCTTTTGGCCATAGGAGCCTAAAATGAGAGCGGGTTTTCGCTTGTCCTCAGGCCACCTTGCTCTAAACATTGTGTCCCCTTCCCCTCGCAAACAGGCTGAGAGGTGAGCAGATCTGAATGTCTTCTGGAATTCAGGACAAAGCTGCTGCTCTTGGCCCAGGTAGATAAGAGCCTTGCTGCCTGTCAGCCAGGTTCCCATCAGCCCAGAGGGTGTTGGAGTCACAGAGGCCTCTCTAGTATGACGGATGGATCATAGAGAGAGAAGCCTAGAGAGTGGCCATTCCCACATGCCAGTCAGCTACCACAGGCCAGGCGCATACAGGTGCTAACCCGTCTACAGCAGGCGTGAATGTCATTGCCTCCTGAGGGATAGTGACACTGAAGCTCAGAGAGAGCAAGTCACGTGTCTAAAGCCACACAACTTTGAACAAGGTTTAGGTCAGGGACTGTGAGCATCCATGCACGGCCTTCCCACGTGCATCCAGAATCTGGGCAGCTCAGCTGTCACGTCTCCTTTCCAGTGACATCTGTTTGGCACCTGACAGTACCTCATGGCCACAGCTGAGGACAAGGTCCCTCAGTTGGTTTTTATTTTTTTTTGGTCTGAGAAAGCTGTTATTTCTGCTTCACTGCCCTCCCCCCCCCACCACCACTTGAAAGGAAAGTTGCATAAGTCACTGTTTCAGAGCACCGTCCAGCCACTTTTGGTACCTTTGTCACACTGTACAACTGTCCCCTCTACTGGCTTCCAAAAGGCAGCAGCCCGTAAGGAGACCCTATCCTTGTTGGTCTCCTCCGGCCTCCGGTGACTACTGGCCTAGTTTCTGCCTATAGACTTCTCTGCTCTGTGTATGGCCGCTCAGAAATCAGGAAGTGGTCCCCTGAGTCTTTTTTCTGCTCTTGCCCAGCCTTCAAACACCTCACTGCTCAGAGAACTTACTGCTCAGTGAAATGCTTTGGTGTTACCCTTCCCCCCCTTCATCATCAGCACCCAACCGCCAGCCAGCCCGGTGGGTCCTGCCTCCAAAGTCCATACCGTCTTCTCTCCTCTCTCTGTCTCCTTCATTGCTGCCACCAACTCTGTGTTACTCTGCAGCTGCAGATTCACTGCCCCAGCACATGGAGCAGTCCCGAAGAGGGCCCCACCTGGCTCCCCACCTAGCCCTTTGCATGGCCCATTCTGAATTACTTAATTTTTCCGAGACACAATCTCAAGGCCAAGCTGACCTTGAACTCACAGTGAGGGAGACTGACCTTGAATTCTTGATTCTTCTGCCTCAGCCTCCTGCCTGCACCTGCCTGGCTTATTCCCTTACTTGTTGCCACTGTTGGCTAGTAACCCTTTATCTTGCTCCCTGACAGGCAATAGCTGGAGTGGCCAAATACAATTTGGATGGCCATCATCACATAGCAATGTCCCAGTTATCAGGCACTTTGAAGTGTCAGGCAACATGG
The DNA here is from genome assembly GCF_943737965.1 of Phodopus roborovskii. NCBI lineage: Eukaryota > Metazoa > Chordata > Mammalia > Rodentia > Cricetidae > Phodopus > Phodopus roborovskii. The sequence goes on from NW_026126482.1 coordinate 8,873,700, forward strand.
TAGCTCCTTCCACACACGCTATCTCGTTTAATCTCCACTGCAGCTCCGGAGCTACTGCCCATATCTGTTTTCTAGATTAGGAATGGAAGTTTCTTGGTCAAAGTGTACCCTGAGCACGGGTTGGCATGCAGGTGTGGGGAAGGGGAAGGCCTGGTGACAGAGTTTATCCACGGGGCTAGACAGAGCCAAGACAAACTTCTGCCTTTGTTCTCAAGGAAGTAAAGCTGAGGTCTCCCTGCTTTGGCAGAGAAGCCCAATTCCCTGCCACCCTGGGGACAAAGGCTCCAGGGCAGGAGCTGGGGTAAGGAGGGTAACGTACTACAAATTTGGATTCCCAGACTGAGTCCTGGTGTGACTCTGACTTGCTGGGTTATAGCCAACAAGTTTCATACCTTCAGTTTCTTGGGCAGAAAAATGAGTAGACAGGCTTAGAACATCTTGCGTTTCTCCCTACTCTGTATGCATGAAGAAGGAAGGAAGGAAGGAAGGAAGGAAGGAAGGAAGGAAGGAAGGAAGGAAGGAAGCAAACAAGCAATTATGTGTCTTCCAAGTAGCAAAATAGAAGAGATCTGGGTAGAATCCAAACACAGTCATCTCCTAGTATTCACGAAGGACCTTTAACAACACCCCAAGAGACAGCCATCTTGTCTCCTTACATACTTCCCCTGATGGGGAGCTTTCTTACAGAACTTTTCAATAAGTCATTCAGAGACGCGTCCAGGGTCCTGCACACTTTCTGTTGAAAACCATTACCACTCCCGGGGTAGGGTGTGGGGGGCGCTGCAATTCTTGCACATTCTATAGAAAGGACAATGTGGATGTGACCAGATGGCTAATGCTAAGCTTGTGGTTGTCTGATTAGAAGCAATCACTTGTAGTTTGTGTGTTTCTCTCTTGTAGTTTTGATCTGGAACTTTGGGACATGTATGTGAACTTGCAAACTTTTTTTTTTTTTTGTCCTTGAGAGACTCCAAGTCCTCCTTTACAGGCAGCTCTACAGAGCTCTGTGTCTTTCAGGTGTTTACATCTCTATTCCAAACAGCCTTCAGGTCTGCCAAATGGATGCATCACCCTCACCCCTGCAATAACCTTCACCATCCCAGCCACCACCGCCACCCTAATCACTCCCATCATCACCTCTGCCAACACACACCCAGGGACCAGGTATCTTCTTCTGCTCTGTTCTCTGTTCCTAGCTTATTCTTTGAAGGTTTTGCCCTTTCAGCAGGGTACAGATTAAAAAGCCTTGCAGTCGGCTGGGCCATTGTAGAGGTATCACAAGCAAACAGCTAACCTTTGCCAAGAACATTCACCTTGCTGGTTATCATAGGCCATCCTTTCCCCCAGCCCCTGCACACCCATTACCTCAACTAAAGGCCTGTAAGAGAACTGTGGACTGTGGACAGGGATAACCAGTATCACTCCATTTTGCAACGTGACACAGAGAAACCAGGCACCTTGATGGAGGCCACGCCGATGGTTATGTCTGTCAAGAGCCCTCTTGGAATTCAACTCTTATACTTCATCCTGTCTCCCTCTCTGTTTCCAAAGCCTCATTCACTCCTCCACCCCATTATGACCTCTGCCAGATTTACAAAATATCACACCTGTTTTTTCAATCTGACATTTCCCTCTTGAATTGGCTGATTTTTTTCTTCAAAAGGAAGTGTCTGATCACTATATACATGGCTAGGATCGTTCTCCCACATGTAGGTCACCCTAACAATAAATGCAAAGCACAGCCAATGTTGCTGAAGCCTCAGAGGTCAGTCCAGAGGGTGACTGTGGAGATGGGGTATGGTAGCACGTGACAGGTGTTTTCTCCATGGTCCAAGGAGAGATTACAAGATATCTGGGCATTTGTTGTTCGTATGTCACTGATGTCCCGGATCTATCTTGGGTAAGCTCCCAAGGCTGCCTGCTTTGCACCAGAGGAATTATCTCACCCTTCCCAGAGAGAGGACTCCATGTAGTGGGGTGGCAGGAGCCTGACCTGTGTCAGATATTGGCTTGGCAATGTTTCCATTGTGTGGCTGGGAAAACAGTCGACCTCACTGAGGCTGCTTCCATCTCTAAGTAGTATATCACAACACATGGCTGAGAGGAAGAAAGTGGAAGTCAAAGCCGTGTAAGGAACACGGAGGCTCCCCACAGATGGCATGCCTCATGGTTACTGTCTGGGTCTCTTACAGAAGCTTATTTGAAGTCCCACCTTGTCTGCGAGTGAAGGCAGCCAAGGTCACCAGATGGAGAGAGGCAGAGCGCAACTAAAACAAATCCATCTAAAACAGCCTGTGGGCTGGGAACGGGGCCAGAGCAGGCTGGATGGGCCCATGCTTGGATCGGCTGTGAAGGGGAGGGAGCAGAGAGGAAGGGGGCCCATGCTGGCTGGGGTTACTTTGGTGACAGTCCCCTAACGGTGGCAATAATAGTGAGGGAGAAGGGTGAGGCGAAGTGGAGGAAGCAGATCACCGCAGAGCTAGAATTCTATCTTGGAGGCAAGGTTTAGTCAGACTCTAAATGTGTAATGCCTGGGGAAAGTTTCCTGAGACATCAGTCCAAGGGAGATTTGTAAGATTCTGCTCTGCTGAGGAGGCCAAACCCACACAGGGTTCATAACCCTGAGAAGCCCCTGGTGGGTCTTCTGATAATGATTCTAAGTTCTTAGAGGCTTCTGGGCACACCACCTTTCAGTCACAGATGAGATGGGAAATTGTGGGACAGGCCTGTGTCCAGATGGGGCTTGGCAAGGTAAGCCTGGACAAGATCTTTTTTTGTCCTGATGTGGCAGGTCTTTGGGACTGATCTCCATTGTGTACAGTGTAGATGCTCAAAGGGTCCCTGTGGTCTCGGGGACGTCACGGGGTGAGAGAGAAGAAGGGTACCACAGGCAAGGGTGAGGTTCATGGGATCTGTGCATCATCTAACCCTGAACCGAGGACAGGGAGCAGCCTAGGGGTCACTGTGGGTGCAGGGATCTCTGTCCAGTGTCCCATGTGGACAGATAGGCTATCCTTCCTTGATTATATCTCAGCCCCTTCAGTGACATGAATGTCCCTCAGTTTACTAATGTTTGTATGAAAAAGTAAGCCAGTAAGACATATTTTAGTCTACTAAAGAGGGTTATTGGCCTTAAACAATCATAATGTTTTTTAAATGCTCACTCTCCCCTCCCCCCAAGACAGGGTTTCTCTGTAGTTTCGGAGCCTGTCCTAGAACTCACTCTGCAGACCAGCCTGGTCTTGAACTCACAGAGATCAGCTTGCTTCTGCCTCCCGAGTGCTGGGATTAAAGGTGTGTGCCACCACCACCTGGCCCTAAAATGCCCACTTTTATAATCAGGAGATATAATAGAAAAATCTAGATTTCTAGTTAGAGTTAGCTTCTGACTTGCTGTGACTTGGCTTCCGAATTTTGTTTTGTTTTTTGTTTACAAGGAGCAAAACCATACATGTTTAGAACAGACCTCAAGAAGTCTCATGAAGTAGGCCTCACTTACAAATAAGTCTGCCCAGCTGGAAGATGAGAGAAACACTCTGAGCATGTCTACGGGAGGCTGGGCTCTCCTGGGTGTTCTTTAGGTTGGTGTTCTCTAGGTCAGAAGTGCTAACTTCATTTCCAATAGTCAGAGATGAAGGACAGCTGGTGCCTTTGGAAAACATTCCAGGGTCACATCCCCACTGGCCAGCTTCAGGTCCGTCCTCATGCTGGGGGTCACTTGGAGCAGATCTACCAGGTATGATGTCAGCTGCCTGGTCTCTGAGAGCCTGGAGTTTGCTATCTTGAGGTAGAGTTCCTCTTAAGTTTGTGAAAATAAGGCTGCTTAGAAAGTCTCTATCCAATTAAGTGACCATGACATCTTCAAGGCTGATTCCTCTGAGGGAGTTCTGATGCCTTTTGGAAATGGTAAGAGGGTCCTGTTAGGGATGCATGGGTCTTGTTTGAACACAGTCGTGGCCCTGATGCAGGGGAGTCAATCAGGAAGACTTGGAGGAAGATTGGTTATTATAACAAGGAACTAAGTTCCTTCTGTAATTCTATTGGCTGTAGCAATGGAAAGGTAATATGCTCATCAAATAGAAATGAAGCCTGAATTCGTTAGTAGGAAATCGTTCTGATCACAGCGGTGCCAGGGATGGAATCTAAGCCCTCAGGGATACTTGACAAGTGCTTTCTTCCTTTGAGCCTCTCCACACTGCCCCCAATTTGTTTTATTTTAAATTACTCAAATTTAAAATAAAGACAAGTTTATTTTAAAATACTCAGATGAGCAAACCGGGCTCATGACTTGGATGGCGCATGGATGGCAGACATTGGTGAAGTCAATACCAGCATCTGAGGAGGGGTGGCAGGCACTCTCTGCCACAGTGTCTTTCAAGTATGTAATGAGAATTCAGACACGGTGCAGCCTCCCTGGAGAAGTCGACACAGACCAGGGAGGGGGTGTCCAGCCTCGGTTTCCCTCACCGGAGAACTCTTATCTCCTCTGCCTCTCCATCCCCTCTCTGATATAGACAGTTCTGCCCATGACCTTGTTGCCTCCTTCCTAACCCACCCCAGACACATTGTGTAGTCTGCTTCAGCAGCCTCACGGCTTTAAATGGCTGGGCTGCAGCCTTCTTCCCATCTAGCTCATTCTCGGCGAGCCTCAGGCCCCAGATGCAGATAGTCTCTCTCCAGCAGTGTCTGTGGCCTCCTCTCACAGAGCTGGGATTGCCCAAGAAGTCAGGTGTCTAGGCCAGAAGCATGCTCTTTGGGCTTCTTGGGCAGGATCTGGGTAGACCAGGTGTGGGCAATCTGGGGACAGTGACTTTGTTTCCATTTCCCCCTCCTGAAAAGGGGTGAGATAATCCTAACCTTAGAAGATGTTAGGAGGCTTCTTGGTTAAGGGTAGAGAGCAAGACTCCCCTGTGTGGGCACCTTCTCTCTGGCTGCAACGGCTCAGGCCTCCCTGTCACCTGGAAGACTAGAAGCTGTCCCTGTGCAATGTCATCTGTCCTAGTTGGTGTTCTGTTGCTGTGAAGAGACATCATACCCAAGGCAACTCTTACAAAAGAAAGCATTTAACTGGGGCTCGCTTACAGCTTCAGGGGTTTCGTTCATTATCATGGTGGGGAGCACAGCGGGGAGCACAGCACAGAGCATGGCAGCATGCAGGCAGATGTGGTGCTGGAGAAGCAGCTGAACGTTCTACATTTGGATCCGCAGGCAGGAGGAAGAGAGAGACACTGGGCCTGGCTTGGGCTTTTGAAACCTCAAAGCCCACCTCCAGTGACACACTCCTCCAAGGCCACACCCACCCTAGCAAGACCACAACTCCTAGTCCTTATCAACCGGTGCCATCTCCTGACGACTAAGCATTCAAATATACGAGCCTGTGGGGAAATACTTCTTCAAAGCACTACCACATCATCTGGCTTGTAAGGGGTCAGTGGGCAACGTCCTCTCAAACCCCAGGGCATCAGTGCTGTGGGTTGCTGGCACACAAGCCCAAATTCCCGGCCCAGGTGGGTGTCTGCCTTTCTTCAGCTTCCCACCTGCATTTGCCCTGTTTTGTTGTTTCCCCTCTGGGCTCTCATCCGGTCCTCTACTTAGCAGCTCGCTCATCCCTCCCACTCCTGGTCTACCGCCTCAGAGGGCCCGGAGGCACACTTCTGCCTCAACCCCCCCCCCCTTTCTGGACATGCTCACTCAGCCCTGGGGTGTTCTGTACTCTTGACAATGGCTTAGATGTTGCAAGCGATTTTTGATGCTCCAAACTTGAAGAGTAGTTGAGTCAATCATGCTGCATCGGAAATGCTATGCCAACTACTGTCACACGTTGGAAACTATGAACAATGGGGGGGGGGGATCCTGGTAATTAGATTTTAAAAACTCATCAGGATTCAAATGATATGTAATGATTCTGTAAATTTCTATCCTGACAATGTGAAGCAGGGGAGAACCCCACCAATCACTAATGCCTAGAAAAATTAGAGTGTAATAATTGTATTGGGGGGAGGGTGGTTATTGATACCAATTATTATCTTCTTTCTCCATTGAGAGTTAATGCTAGCAAATAAAAAGTAAAGCATGCAACATAGTATAGCATGTACATGTTTCCCTTTGGGTAAAAATATGAATACATATATAATAGGAATCTAACGAAAATTTAAATAAAAGACAGCAAATTCTTTTATCTGTCCTGCCTGTTTTTCCCTCCCCTGTGGTCATCCACAGGCTGAAAATATTAATGAGAAATTTGAGAAGTAAACATGTCTTGAGATTTTTAGTTGCCCGTCAATTCAGGGATGGTAGTATACACCCATAATCCCAGTATTTGGAGGCTTTGGGCAGGTGAATTGCAAATTTGAGGCCACACTGGATTAGACAGCCTGTCTCAAAAACAAATAGAAAATGACATGATGTTCTGAGTTGCATGAAAAACCTCATCAGTCCTGCCCAGGATCAATTCTAATCCTTTTGTCCACAGAGTCCACACAGGCTGTGTGTGGGCTGTGTACCTTAACATCCACTGCGTGCTGGAGGCGGGTAGGGCCGTGTCCAGAAGGGTGGCCACTAAACAGCTATGGCCACTCTGGGCCCAGAGCCATCTCATTACACTTTTCAAAAGAAGTTAGAATGGTGGACATGATTTCAAAGCTTTTGGCTTTAAAACAAGATGCCTTAATTTCCAGTGAATTCTCCTTTAAAATTTTGGCTCACACATGCCTCGATTGCAGGACACAGATAAATCAAGCTGGAATTAGTCTGGAAGAGTCCTCAGTGTTGGAAGGCGCTGTGCAGGCCACAGGGGAGAGTTGTCATCAACACCCTTTCCTCTGTGGACAACAGTATAACCAGGCAGACGGGATGAATTCCCTGGTGCAGTAGAGGCACGGCTGCCATGAAAGTTAACTAACAGACTTTTGATTAGATTAGATGCCTGCTCTACAGGAGGTAATTCATTTCTATTACTGCAAATCCACCCAAGTCTGTGCCTAGGGAAGGCGTAGGCCCCAGTGAAGAAGCAGCTGCTTTATCTTGCTGAATGGACACGATGGATGTGCGAATCCAAACGCCCTGCACGCTGTGTTCATACCGTAGACAAGTGCTGCTATCAGCTGCCGGGGGAGAAGTTTCTTTCTGCAACGGCCAACAGTGACTGCAGGGACTCGTGACTTCGAACAACAACTACTAAGATGTCCAACCATCAGGGAGCCGTTTACACCACCACAACGCTCAGGGTGGGTCTTGGAAGAAAGGGCAGAAAGGGCAGAAAGGGCAGAAAGGATGCAAGAGCCCAAGGGAGGGGGTGGGAAGAGTGGGGAGCTCTGTGCCAGGCATGGTGTGGCCATTGCACTCTTGAAATCCCGGTAGATGCGCTTCTCAGTGCAAGGCAGATACAAGACTGAGCCTGTTGACAGTCTGTCATGGAAGAGGCACACGGGCTCCCACCTCCCAGAACCTGCACACAGTTAATGGTACGCGGTAGGAAGGAATGGTGTCTCCAGTGGTATAGCCACTGGCGAGTTTCCCACATAAACAAACCCTTACTCATGTTCCTATGAACCATCCCCGTGAAGACCCCTGGGACATGTATGTGGGACACACCCCCCCAAAACACAAATGTGAAAGCGGAAGAAGGCCCAGTCGAAAAGAGGAAGAGGTTAGTGAGAGTAGGAAAGGGACCAGAGAGGGTGTCATGGGTGTGTCAATGGAATTGACACACAGCATGCGCAGGCATGGAAAAGTGAAAATAAAATCCATTGTTATGCATAATTAATATCTGCTATCTGCTAGTTCACGTGAAACATTGGGCTCATTCAAAAAAAAAAAAAAAAAAAAAAAAAACCAAACATCTTGTGGGCTGTGTGAAAGTCCCCTGAACACGTGATCTCTGCATGTCCTCCTGTGTCCTGCAGTCTGGAAGGCCCCCTGGCTGACACCTCCCTTTTCTCAAAGCCTCTTCTGAGGTCATTATTGCTTGAGTTTCACTTCGGCTTGGGGCCACATTCATTGGCAGTAGTTTCCGGGAGACTGCCGTCCTCCTCTGCTAGAGTAGCAAGATAGCATATGCTCCTCTCTGAGCGTGGGAGCTCAGGCAAGAGATGCCTGACTCTAGCCATGGGCTTTCTCCTGGGTAGTGAGTATTTTTGCTTCTGGAAACATCCCACAGTAGTTCTACAGCTAGGCCTCCTGCTTTCGGCTGTGATGAGGCCTTGTCCCCCCCCACACACACACACACACAAACCACCACCTTCCCACCACACTATCTGTTCTTCCAATTCCCAGAAGACTTCAGTATCTTTTGTTCCCTGCTTTTTCATCCGTTTCTTTACCATCCAGATGCCTGGGTCTCAACGCCCCCCCCCCCCCAGCTTCCTTCATCCTCAGCCTCCAAAAATCTGGAATCTTGTGTTCAGGGCTTCCTCCTTGGCAGCAGAGACCCTAGGGGCCTGGCCTGCTCTCCTGCTGTTACTCTCCACCCACATTCCTTCCTTTTATGCACACCTCCTATGGTGATTTGACCTCTCAAGCAGCTTCTGAATCCACTCCCTTCTCTGGCTGTGGTGTCTGGCCCTCATCAGTGGTAGAGGGCCAGAGCATCCTACTGGGTACCAGGTCCATGCCCTCCTCCAGCCCATCTTCCTCTACATTGCCTGGAGGAATGGCATTTTGGAAAATGCAAACCTGATTACGTCTGTGAGAGCCTAGACTCCCACGTAGTTCCCACAGCCTACTCAGCAGTGAGTGATCTACGTCCTGTGGACTTCTGTCCACCCCCTGTGGACATCAGATGAAGCCGAGCTGTTCTAGCTGCCCCTAAGAATGCCTAGACACTCTGGGGCCCCATGCCTCAGGACCTTGTCTGTCTCCATCTGGAATACCCAGCCACTCTGTGCACTCCCTTCACCTCCAGGGCAGCTTCGGAAATCTTTGGAGGTGAATTCCTCTGAGGTGTGGGTCCTGCACATGGCTGAAGGTCTGCACTGCCCTTGGCATCATGGTCACTGTGCTCCCTGCTAAACATGCATCCTTGGGCAGGTGCCACATCCACCCATCTCTGTCTTCTGTGAACTGCTCAGGGTTGGACACATGGCAACCATAGAGGGTGTTTCCTGAATGCCAAGGAAAGAAAGAATGCTCAGGTTGGTTGTTTGGAGACCATTCTATCGATTCCATCAGGAGAAGTGGGCAGTTTTAGAGTTGGCAGTGACCATGGCATTTAATTGGTTCTAGAGCTAGAAGTATTTGTCATCAACCCTGTTGGGTTTTGGGGATGGAAACCAGGTCAAAGTTCCCATATACTCCGGGAGAATGCTCCCACGAGTCTGGTAGCAATTTGTCATTCTGCTTACTTCAATCCATGACCAAGGTGGGCTTGACCAGCCTTCCCTCCTTGTGGGCAGGCCCACCCCCTCCTCACTACACTGTCCAATAAGAGTTGAGTTGGAAAACCCCTCTGAGGTCAGGCAATGACAGGCCCCTGTGGTTTCTTCAGATTGGTCATCTGAGGCCCGGAGAGGAAAAATCTACTTGCCCAGGATCACAGAGAGGGAGGAAATGTGTGCTCACACCTGAAGCGGTTCGGTTCGTTGAGATTTTATCAGGTAGGAAAGAATGAGCAAAGGAACGTTAGAGATGTGCTAGGGAGTCTGGGCTAGCCTGGAGGTTCAGATGCCAGGGAGGGCCTCAGGGCATCTGTGGGGTTTGCAGTGGGGTCTAAGTAAGAGGGCGAAGTGGGAAGATTTACCCGAATGTTCCGACAGACACTGAATAACAGGAACAAAGGGATTCACGGGAACTCAAATCCCAAATCAATGCATACTTCTGCTCCCAAGTATACACCCTGTGAAAAGTATGTGTCTTTCCAAAAGGCCTGTACCCAGGTGCTCACAGCAACACGGATCAGAACACAGAAAGCATCCCAACTTCCCATCAACCAGTGAACAGAAGGTGGCACCACACAGGGGAACATCAGTCAGCTCTAAAAAGGCACGCACGGCTGATACACGTTCCAACAGGATGGACAAGGTAGAAGAAGCCAGTGACAGTATTTGTCTGAGATGTCCAGACCAGAAAGGTCTATAGAGATAGAAAGCAAGTTAGTGGCTGGGTCTGGGTGGGGAGTGAAGGGGACAGTGGCTGCGAAGGTGCACAGGTTTCCTTCAGCCATGATGAAAGGGTTTACAATTTGGTAACTGTGGACATACCAATACTATTAATCCATATGATGGGTGAAGCCCTTGGCTTGCGCAGTTTAAATGGGTAGATTTTATAGTATAAAAGTTGGGAAGCAAACAGAAAGAGAATGGGATGGGGGTTGGTGGGGGAATAGGCGAGGAGGGGAGGGAGAGGGAACTAGGACTGACATGTAAAAAAAGCTTGTTTCAAATTTAAATAAGCAATGTTATCATTAAAAAGTTTATAGTCTAAAAAAAAGACCATCCTGGTTTCTGGAGGCATGGAGGGGAAGCTTGGGAGGCAGGCAGCTAGCAGAGCAGACACTGTATGGGAGTGGCCAGCACACAAGGGGCTCTTAGTGTCTACCTGCAGACATCTTCCACGAGCTAATCCTTGTTTAGGAGTGATCTCTCCCACCCCAGGGTGTGTGAACCCCAGCGCAGTGCACATTTGGGTCAAGGTTATTCTTTGCTGAAGGACTGCAAACAAATGCTCTGTGGACTACTCAGCACTGTCCCTGGCCTCTACAGCTAGATGCCAGAGCATCCCTCCTGACGTGGTGACATTCAAAGTCTGGCAGTTGTTGAAAAGGTCCCACCTTCCTTGCCCGTGGCTCTTGCAGAATCATTTGAGTATCCCTCCCTGAGGCCTCCAGTTTCCTGAGTTCTCTAAATCAGACTCCAAGGATGCTGTTTGCATTCTCTGTGCATTCCCTGAGGTGCCCTATGTTGGGTCCCTGGAATCCAGCACAGAGCCATTTGATAACCTATGTGGGTCAGTGCATTGATTCTCACAGGGCTATGGGATGGCCACTTGGGTGCTAGGGAGCACACAGAGTGTCAGGTGCTATTGACATTAGTAATTATGGTTCCTTCTCCTACGGTATTGACAAGTCTCCACACAGGTGTGCACATGCTGTCACTGACAGGAACACTCATACTAGCTTTGTGTAGGGACTGGTGAGAAAAGGCAGGGTAGGTAGGTTCCATAGTCTCCATCTTCAGGGGCCCCTGGGGAGGTGCATACCTATAAGGATGAAGCAAAGAACCCCGCATGCTGGTCTAAGGACTTTGGACCTGTTTGTGAGCAGGGAAGTGAATTCTCAGATCTGTGTTACCCAGCTCACATGAGATAAAGGGCATGGCAGGCCTGGAGGTAGGTGAGGGTCACATAGGAGACGGGGAACAAGAATGGTGATAAACTCCATCTGGAAAACTCTGCTTCTGAGGACATCTGTGTAGAGGACCTGGAAGCTGCGGAGGCGGGATGCCCATTCACAGAACCGCACTGGAAACACCTCCCTCATTTGCCCCTCCCTTTTCTTCAGCATGAGCACAGCCCTGGAAGCCACAGAGGTCTGTGTGCTGATGACTGAGGTATGTACTCCTTGCATAAAATCAGGAAAGCCCGAGGGACAACCCTACCCCCAATCCTGCCTCCTGGGCAAACGTTGTTAACCTTCTTTTGATTCATCTCTCCCCACCTTTCCTAAGTGTTTGCCACACATCTGGGGCCATGCCATATCTGAATCTGCAATGGATAAGGTTGTTCCCATCCACTCAAAACTCTGTGTTTTCGTGAAGACATGTCAACCCCGGCTGTGGGACATTTAGACATTTTGATGATTATCTGGGGGATTGATAGAATCTTTGTCCTCATCCCCCATCATTTCATATGGATGTACTCTTGTCTTAAAACCATTTTTGGCAAAGAAGCTTTTTGGCCTACCAAGACCCTTACCCCATTATCGGGGATTTCTTTTTCCTCCAAGGATGAGCTAAATCCTTCAGAGTGCATCTTAATCCTGCTTTTACTTATTTGGGGTGTTGGTGGGACCACAGCTGGGCTTGTTTTCCCATGGACATGACAGCTGGGAGGGCCTCCAGATCTTCTGGAGATAAATTTCTAAAAGGATCATTTGCCAGATTGAACCTGCCACCGGATTTTTATCTTCTGTCTTCTCCCTCCAATTCTGATGTATTCTTCATTTCATGTCAATTAGCTAATGTGAATCTGAGCCAGTGCAGTCAGTGCAGTTAGCTATTAGTCCAGGACAGAAGGCTGTGCCTGCTTCTGAACCAGGGCAACCGTCTGGGCTGAGGCTAAAGGGGAGGAGGTTGATACAGCATGGAAAGGAGTCAGCTGCAAGGCCAGTCAGCCTGGCATCAGTTTTCCGTGGGACACTTAGTAGTGATCTTCCTTCCTCCCGGACTCTTAGAGGCAATGCTTGGCAAGGGTGCCTGACTCTCATCTACAGTCACCAGTCACCTCCAATACGTGTGTAGCTACTCTTCCACTACACAGGGAACAAGCAGGGAACCCTAGCTGATCAGGGATACGTGCTGGATGCCGGGCCCTGTGCTATGCATCTCATGGTCATATTTTTAGGGTCAGCATAGTACCAGTAGCATCACCCTGTAGTCACAATCACCCTGTAGTCACAATGAGTGTCAGACGGGGGAAACTGAGGATTCTAGGCTCAAGGTCACACTGGGTTGCTCAAGAGGCCAAAGCCAGAGTCAAGGCCACTTCCCATACCAGACAAGACCTACCAGATGTCCTGGATGGAGGGGCCCCTCCCAGTCTAGTACAGGGTGTTTGTGTGTGGGGGGGTGTCCTTGTTCCCTTCCTCCTAGGAGGATGTAGGCAAGGCGACCTGTTCTTGAGAAACTAGAGAGCCTCCTTCCTGTCGGCTCCAGGCTCTTCACTGGTGCTGGGTGATTCGAAAGTCTCTCCAAGCTCCCACAGGGGAGCAAGGCAACCACCCAGACCCAGGGACAAAGCAAGCCTTTAGGTACAGGTAGACTTTCAAATCCACCCTTGCGGGTAGGGGGTGTGTGAGGCTGCCCGTATCCCTTGGCGGGATAGGGTTGCAAACCTGTCTCTCAACGCCCCTTGGTGGTGGGTATGACCCTTGAGGGTTACAGGGAGGAAACCGAGGTAGAGGGGCCAGCTCAAGGTCAGGTGCTCGCTGCTCACAACCTGAGGTGGAACCGGGTACGGGGTCACAATGCACCCAGAGGATTCTGAAGCAGGCAGCCAAAGCGGTCACGCCACAACCTGGACATCGCGCCACCCACCCGCGTCCCCATCCCGAGGAGATGTCTCCCGGGAGGCGGCCACCTTACCTTACCTGGTGCTGCCGTGCGTGCTGTCAGCACCGGGTCGCTTAGGTCCGCGCGCCTGCACAGGCTGGGGCAAGGATGGATGGAGCTGGTGGCGTGCGCCTAACACCCACTTCCTCGTCCCCGCCCCCAGCTCGCTCCTCCTTATTCTGACAGCCGCTCCTTCCCTCAGTGTTTTCTCCCACATTCATCCCCTCCTCTCCCCTCTTTTTCCTCCTCTCTCCCTCCTCCTTCCCTCTTGTTCTTTCTTTCCTCTCCGTTTCCCCCTCCCCCCAACCCTTTCCTGCTCTGGACACTTTCTCTCTTGTCCCTTTCCTTCTTTTCACAGGGTCATTTATCAGCACCCCCTCTCCCCCACTCCCGCCCTGACACACACAATGGCTTTCTCCTGCCCTTACCCGGGGCAGCTCCCTGGCCTGAGACCCTGCCCACCTGTGTGCACACTGATGGTGTGAGAGAGGGTTACAGCTATGGCCCACTCTGGCTTGAGAAATCTTAAGCCAGAAACTAGACCAATCCTACACCCGAGTTCCCAGGAGCTGACCACTCCAAGCTTGCAAAGTATGGTAGAAAAACCAGTTTTGGGAGAAAATCCTGGAGGATCTCGGGACCTGGAAAGGCAGAGGTCTGAGAACACAGAAAGGGTACAGTCCAGTCAGCCCGCGGTTCTGGTGGAAAGACTAGGGAGGGGCGGGGCTTTGGGGGTAGGGCAAATAAAGCCTGTCGGGATAGGAAGCCCTATCTCCCAGGCGAGAGCCCAGGCAACCTAAGGTGGAGCGCCTGGCAGTAAGTAGTATGTGTCTGAAATTGCTGCGGACCTCAATCTTCCTTCCCTTGCCTAACTTCTGCAGAAGCCTCCCTCACACAACAGATCCCCCAGGTACCCAGGGGACCACTTGCCTCCCTCTTAGGCTGCTACCGCAGTGCCTGGCGCAGCCCGGTGGTGGTCCTGTGTCATCCTGCCTGTCCACATCACCTCCACTGAGGTCCTGCGGTAAGCCCTGGGCAAGTGTCTTCATTTGTGAGCCCACTTCCTCCTCTGTGACCCCAAGGGTCCTACTCACCCCAGAGAGGCATGGAAAGCAAAGGAGTGTTGAACCGGAAGCAGAGTAAGTTTTTATGTATCCTCTGCTCACTAGGGTTACATTTGCCCAGTCCCCTTGTGCCAAACCAGTGTGTCTCCAAGGTGGCATTCTGGATGCTTCTCTTGTTTGCTTATCATTCACAAAGTAGCCCAGGCCATCTCTAAAAAGTGCAAGTTGGATCAGGTATCTCTTTGGGTTTCCAGCCCTCCACCCCTCCACACTTCCCATGGTAGTCACTTTCAAATCCAGGCTCCTCCCTTCCCTTCCAGTAGTGATCTGCAGACTCCATGATGAGTGAGTGCCCCTCTCAGCAACACCATGATGGTGTGCAACTTGTGTGGGCACTAATGTGTTGGTGGAAGTGGCTTTGGCTGGAATCCACAGTCTCTTTGTCTTTTTTCCGGCTTCTGTAGGATGCCATTAGAAGAATATTCTGGAAGAGGCTGTTTCCCTACCTGTGTCCCCAGGGAACAAGCACTAGTAACAAGAACTCAGCATGTTGAAAGCCCTTATGATTTCTGAGGTCATCTGACCTCTCCCTCTTTTTTAAGTTATTCGTTTTTATTTTTATATGTTGGAATGTTCTACCTTCATGTGTGTGTGACTGGTGTCCATGAAGACCAGGACAGGGTACTGGATAGCCTGGAACTGTAGTTACAGGTGGTTGTGAGCCACTGTGTGGGTGGTAGGACTCAAACACAGGTCCTCAGGAAGAGCAGCTAGTGCTCTTGACTGCTGAGCCAATTCTTTAGACCCAGGTCATCTCACCTGGATGGATGGTCATGGTCCCTTCAGTACTTACCGAGTCACAGGCACAATCAGGCTGGTTCTAGCACTTGGTGGCTAGGAATGTTCCGAAATGAGCGTGACATTTTAGCCCAGGCGTCTGTGCAATGGGAGGTGGAGCGTATACCCTGCTGCAGCATCTGATCCAGGAGCTTTGCAGTTTGAGCTCTGCCTCCACACCCCCTGTGGTGTTCCAGCCATTGCAGGTTGCAGATGCTGAGGAAGACAGAGTGGCTGGAGAGTGATGCTCACCTGGCCCAGAACCACATCAACCTGCAGGAAGAACAGCATGTTTTAGATAAGTGTGCTGCGCTATCACACAGCGAGGAACAGTAGATTGGCAGCTGGAGGGGATCGGCTTCTGTGTCTGAGGCCCTTTTCTGGGCTGTAAAAGTCATGGCTGCTGCAGAGCTTGGATGAGGCCCAAATTAAGAGAAGAAAGGGAGGGAAGAGAAAATCAGGAGTGGCATGCAGGCCTGTAATCCCAGCACCGAGGAGGCCAGAAGATAAGGAGTTCAAGGTTGTCCTTGGCTCTAGAGTGAGTTCAAGGCCAGCCTGAATGACAAGAAACACTATCTCAGAAATAATAAATAACTAGATTACTAAATTCACTTATTTACTCAACTAGTGTCTTCTGAAGCCAGTTGAGCATCACCTCTGTGCCAGGATACAGTGCTACACAAGACAGTCATGAGTGCACTCCACCACACAGAGACACACGTGCCAGGAAGTTCTACGAAAGGGAATTTAAACAGGTAACAGGACTTGGAATATCTGGGACAACAGTGTTTACCACGCCTGGTGTGTTTGGCATTGGGCTGGCTACAACAAGAGAGAGTGGACCAACGTTTACATGGGAAGAGCAGCAAGTGCCTTGATGTAGGGATCGAGGGGGACAGGAAGACTGGCATGGCTGACCTGAGGAGGGCCCGGGGTGCTGGTCAGAAAGGGGTTAATAAGCTGGGTGAGTAGAGTCATCCACCAAGGGAGCAGAGTCATTGGAGGGAGTGGACCGGAAACTGCGCTCATTCTCAACCAGCCATCCAACTGCAACTTTTTCCAGTTCTGAAGCTCCCCAGCTCCATCCCATATGGGGACACCTTTGGAAATGGCTAAGCCCTGACAGTAGAGGCATCCATGCTAACAAGACCACAGTCCCACTTTACAGGGGCTGTGGAGGCTGCTGTCCCCAAGTCCCCCTTGCTCGGAGTGTGTAAACGCCATCTTCCGGCAAACGCACCGGAAGAAGACTTTCATTCTAAGGAAAACCAAACCACTGTTGATAAAAATAGAAAGGGGAAAAAAAGTTGTTTTTTTTTCCCCCCTTTGGAGTGTGTACTCTCTGCTGAGGGTGGCTGTTAGAAATTGAGAGAGAGAAGGGGAAGGAGAAAAACAAACAAATGCAACAACTAAAATATTGAATGACACATGGTGATAATATCTAACGGAGTAGCCTGTGGAAAACTGCACTGAGGACAGCTGGCTTTTGTCTCTGATTGTTTCCTGTTGGTGGCTTGGGGTTTGTGCAGGACCGAGCGCGTGCTTGGGAGAGGGCAGGCTTTGCTGGTTATCAGGCACTGAGAGTCTTGAGATGTGGTGAGGGTCTCAGCTCTGGGTGACCTGAAGGAGTGGAGCCAGTTCCTACCCTACACCCTGGCCGTTTCCCAGCTTCTCTAAATTTGCACAGTGCTCAGTTCTGGCTCACAAGACAGGAAGGTGTGCCATGTGTAAAGTGTTTGCATATCGTGTCGGGTTCTTTACGTACATCATCTCAATCTTCAGAGCCCTGTAAGGTAAGTATTATTATTTCCTCCAGGCTGCAGACAAAGAAATGGAAACTACTAAAGTCTTCCCACTTCTTATTTCTGTAACTAGGGATTCATCCGCACCCATCCCTACTTTTAGGTCATATGTTGTCCGATTCTATGATTCTCTTGGTGAAACAGACTGTTCTCTGAGGGCTCGGGGTGTGGAGAGAATCAGCCTGGAGTGAAGAGGAAGCCAGGAGGTGACTCTCTGGCACAGGTCAGCTCATGGATTGGGTAGGGGTATTCCCACAAATAGCTCAAGGTGCTTGTTAGTCCTCCCTTGTGTGATGTGAGTGGTGTGATGTGAGCTAAGACCTATTGAGAGGATGTGAGTGGTGGTGGGACCTTTAAGAGCTAAGACCTATTGAGAGGTCCTTAGACTGAAGGGATCCTGGGGTCTGAGTCTCACCTTACTTTTTGTTGGTAATGTAGTCTCTATTTCTGGCACATGGCCTGCCTAGTCTGCCTTGAGGTCTTCCCCAAAGCCAGGCACAGGGGGAACTCTGAGCTAAGTCTCTCATCTCTAACAGCCCTGTGGTGGAGCCGAGTGCCCTGAGCTCAAACTCTATTGTGCAATAGCGTGTGTGTGTATGTGTGTGTGCGTGTGTGTGTGTGTGTGTGTGTGTGTGTGTGTGTGTGTAAGAGAGAGGGAGGAGGGGTAAGAGAGAGCCATGTACACATACAGGGAGAGGGGGGAGGGAGGGAGGAAGAGGCTAGAACATGGATGTAGAATGCAGAATTGGTGAGGGAGGCTGAGAAGGTGCATTGGTCTGAGAATAGTGTTTGAACGTTATGCTGGAAGCCAGTGCTTCATTCCAGTGGCCGAAGAGAAGACACCTCTGAGAGATGGCAAGCGGGAGAGGGAAGAGACTGAGGAGTCTTCTGATCATAAGGAGCAACCCCCCCCCCAACTGGTTCAAGAATGCAGGGCTGAGTGTGAGAAGTAAGGGTACGAGAAGAAATCGCCCAGGCCCAGTATCATGGGGACCACTGAATCGTGGTCTTTGGACAACTTCTGAACCTCATTTTGCAGCTCCCAGCTCTTTTCCTCCTTCAGGAGACGTGTTCCTCTAGTTCCTGGTCCTCCAGAGTTTTCACTTTCATGGTGTCTCTGCTTGGGCTTCAAAGCTACGTGACTTTAATCCTAGTCTCTTAACTATCCAAATCCGAGGACAAAACATTTCCAGGAAAGTGGCTCTTGATGCCTCAAGGCCAAGGGGAGGAAGTGCCAGCCTGCCAGGAAGGCACCTGCCGTGTGCAATAACCACATGAAGCAGGGGATGCCCCAGGGAGGGCGTGTCCTCCTCAAAAGGAGGAGCTGGCAGAGCGTGCCCGTTGGCCACAGGACCAAGGTATTTGTACAAACATTCCTTGGATGTTTCTGTGAGGGTTTGGAGGTGAGATCTGAATTAAATCGTTGGACTTTGAGGAGAGCAGGCTGGCTCCCACATTGTGGGTGTATCCAGCTAATCTGCTGAAAGCCCGAGTGAGATGAAAAAGGCCGATCTCTAAGCAAAAAGGAATTCTACTAGTAAAAGATGGAGTTGAAAATGCAGCATAAGCCTACCCAGGAGTCCCAGCCAAGGGCCTTGCATTTCAGAGCTGTCAGCTTCCAAAGTGTGTGGACTGATTTCTTCAACTACAACTCGGGGGCTGAAGAGATGACTCAGAGGTTAGGAGGGCTTGCTGTTCTTCCAGAGGACCTGAGTTTGAATCCAGCACCTACATCAGGTTGCTTATAACCACTTGTTATTCCAGTCCAGTCCCAGGGGATCTGATGCTTTCTTCTGGACACTGTGGACACCCCTATGCACATGGTATACACCTACACAGACAACACAAACACATAAAGTTAAATGATAATAATGATGATGTGAGAAATCTGTCTCTACATACTATACACACACATACACAGATACACACAGAAACATACACACACACACACACACAGACATACACACTGATAGACATATACAGTGAGACACACACAGACACAAACACACACATATGAACATACGCACATACATGTAAATGAAAGTTAAATAGTGATAATGGTGAGAAATATCTGTCTCTACTAAACATGCACAGAGGTACACACACACACACACACACATGCAGTACACACATACAGATGTACACGGAGAGAGACAAAGACAGAGAGAGACCACACACACACACACACACATAGACACAGACTCAGAAAGAGAGAGACATAAATACACAGAGAAATAAACACACAGACACACAGGGACCACATATACACACAGACACACAAACAGATACACACACATACACAGACACATAGGCTTACATAGAGACACACACACACAGACCACATATATATACAGACACACAGATACACACACATATGTGCACACACAGATACAGACACACACTTACAGAGGCGTATTCATACACCTACATCCCCTTTAGCTCTATTTCTCTGGAGAACACAAACTCACAGCAGAAGGGAGCTATTAACCATCCCCTAAGCCAAGGACAGGTGAGAACATTTAGTGTAAGTCAGAGGAGTGTCAGCTCTCCTGGCTGCCCAGGCCTGCAGCCTCATGGGCTCAGAACAAGGCACAGCCAGGTGTGGGAATTATCCTGGGCTGAGCCTCTGGGAGCCTGACTGGGTTATTAATTACAGCCAGTGAGGCCAAGAGTTCTGGGATGAGGTCAGGTGGGATGAGGTCAGGAGGTGAGTCCAGGGCCCAGCCAAAGGACACTTGGAGCTTGTGCCTGGTCCAGGCAGGAGCTGAGAGCACTCGTGTCCACCACACTGAATCCCAACTCTGCTTTGCTTTGTCCTGCATTTATCTGAATTCCTGAAAAAGGTGGTAATAGCTTTCCTAGCCTACACTGCAGAAAGTGATTGTCATGTGACTCACTCTGGTTAAGAATAAAAAGGGTGGGGAAACCCCTCATCAGAGCAGGAAAGTCAGACAGAATACTACAGATACACAGATTAAGATGCACCGGACGAGGTTATAATAGGGGTTATTATCGTTTATTCGGGTAGAAGTCATTTACATGAAAACCGATGACCTGTGGGGTCCCCCTCCAAGGATCCATGCCCAGACTGCTCTCCATGACTTGACTGAAATCACGAGATACTGAGCTGCGGTCAGAGACCCCAGATCTAGCCTTCCCTGGTCATATCTGCACCTATGACCACGCCCAAGTGGGCGTGGTCAGTATCTCACTACAGAATACCTTCTTTACCTTGGCTGCCTGTCCCATGGACTCCTTTGATACCACGGTTGAAGCAGCCATGTTCGACCTAGAGGGAAAGGCCCTAAGAACTGAGTTTGAACCCAGATGTCACAGGGCTCAAGAACAAGACCTGGTGTTGTACTGGAGGCTTTCCTCCTGTGGGACATAGCCACGTGTGGTCCTCTGCAAGATACCATAATCCGCAGCTATAGCAATAAAGCAAGCAGACTGGTGACACAATGTGGGGTGAGTCTCTGTGATGGCAATGGTGGTGTTAACATTCCTTCATAACAGAAGTGGGGACAGACTGCCTCAGGGCACAAGAGTCCAGACTCCCTCCAGCCCCAGTTGCACAAGCCTGGTGTACAGAGGTGGAGAAACTCTTCAGAGGCACAACAGCAAGGTGAGCCCTTGTACTTGGGGAGGGGACTTCCTGGTGGGATAGCCGCTCCTTCATCTGCCATGGTTCTGTAAGTCACCAGTAAACTCACTGGTTCACCAAGCTGGACTCGACCGTCAACTCTCCTTATTTATTTCTTTATTGGGCTACTGCTCTATCTGGTTTTTTTTTTTTTTTTTTTTTTTTTTTTCCTTTTCCCAAGAAAAGTCAGCACCATTTGGGAGTAGTTATCTCACAACTTTTTGCACGTGGGCTAAAGGAATGGCTCCTGGGCAAGCCATTGTGAGTCTGCTTCTGTCACTTATCAAATGAACACATCCCAACTCCAGAACACACGACTATGTAGAGCGTGTGGCCCCACCCTCAATCCAACCCTTCTAAACTATGGCGGCTTGCTTTTCCTGTTAAGACTCCTTTGTTCCGTCCTCTATCTATCTTTCACCAGGCTTAAGTAGTGCCTTGCTTGAAGGTCAAAGTCAGAATTGCAGGTCGGATGACATGCCCCTCCCCCGCTGAGCTTCCTCAGCTGTTTATATTTGCTTTCAAAGCACGTGTCACATGTTGTCAGGGAAACTTACCCACATGATGTATGTTCCGAGTGGTCAAGGAGGAAGGAGGAAGGAGGAAGGAGGGGTCAGGCTATTTGTCCCTCTCAGTGCAATTCCACTTGTGAACCAGGGCCCAGGTCTAATACAAGGCTACCCCTAGCCTGAAGGAAGGCTTGCAAAGTAATACTTCTCCTTGCTAGCCTCTGTAGGTAGAATATAGAGAAGAACCCAGGAGTGGAGATGTTCCTTTTTATTGAGTTATTTATTTGATTAATAAGTCAAATAAATCTCTCTCTCTCTCTCTTTCTCTCTCTCTCTCTCTCTCTCTCTCTCTCTCTCTCTGTGTGTGTGTGTGTAGGTGGAGGTCAGAGGATAACTTTCAGGAGGAATCAGTTCTCTCTTGCACTATGTGGGTAACATGAGTTGCACTTGGGTCATCAAGCTTAGCGACAAATGCCTTTATCTTTTCCTAAATTCTTAGATTAAAAAAAAAAAACCAGTTATTCACTTACTCATTCGTGTGTCTGTGTGAGTGTGCACATATGTGTGTAAGTGTATGCACGTGTTATCTGTGCACAGATGTGTGCACTGCACTTGTGCTCAGGGGCCTGAAGATAGTGTCAAGTGTCCTCTTCTGTCACTCTGCATACTCCCTTGAGGCGGGATCTCTCCCTGAACCTGGGGCTCCCATCTTCTCAAACTGGAAGTCAGCAAGCTCAGCTCTCTGCTCTCCTCAGAGCTGGGCTCATGGTTGTGCATGGATGTTTGGCTTCTTACCTGTGTGCTAGGATCTGGACTAGTCCGCATGTCTGCCTAGCAAACCATTTTAACCACTGAGCCATCTCTCCTGCCCCAAACATTTTGAGTTCTCATTTTTTAAAGCTGTAATATTACTTCTTAAGTGGAAACACTTATTTTGTTAAAGGCAATATGCTTGTAAACAATTAAAACGTAGGTACTACAAAGTGAGTCTCTTGAATGCTTCAGAGGTCTTGTGAGCTATTGATAAAAATTACAGAATTTTATCTCATACAGTAAACATTTTAGTTATTTATTCATAAAATGGAGTCATATTACATATTCTGTATTCTGCTTTAAGGTAAGAATAACATTTTCTGGTATTTTATACAAATAGATATAACTTTGCTTTGTAAGGTAGGAAAATGGTATTTTGTATTCGTTAGCTATTACTGTGTAACAAATTGCCACAACTACTAGCCTCTTCTGAAAGCTCCACAGGGCTGGTCTCTTTCCTGGCTTACTTACATAGATACTGATAAAATTCAGTTATGTTTGGGTTACTGCGCTGAGGGCATAAGTTCCTCAGCCTCTGTTGGGCACAGGAACTAGCCTCAGCGCTTTTCCATGTAGTCCTTCCCAATATGGTTTGCATCACCAAAGCCAGCAAAGCAGATAATCCGCTAGCAAGACAGAGGTTGCAGCTGTTTGTCATCAAATCACACAATGGACACCCACTTACATTGAGACACCCTATTGGATAGGAGCGAGCTATGGGTCCTGCTCACATTTACAGTGACAGGAAGGTGTGAACACTAGGAAACTGTCTGCTATAGTATCAGTCACAGGGTCACACTTGTTCATTCTTTTGCTCATGAACACCCAGGTTGTTGATAGTTTTCAAATCAGTATAAATAATGTCATCATACTGGCTATTGTACCTTCAGGAATGGGCTCAAGATTTTCTTGGGAAAATATCTGAAAGTGGAATTTCTCATTCTAAGGCAAAATGATTCACTACCAAGCACTATATCAAAGGTACACCAGATGTATGAGCTCAACAGCACTGTGAATGTGGAGCCCCACACACACTTCTAACCATCTGACCAGTATCTTTTCTGTGTGACGGATGATAGCTGGTGTCTGTGTGTTTTAGTATCCGTTGTGGTTCAGTGAAGCTGAAAACATTGTTTTAAAGCATTATCAGCTGCTTATCTCTGTTAGGATGCTTTGATTAGCAAGCATAAAAATCCATCTGAAGCAGCATAAGTATTAAAATGAAAACTCCTGCTTTTCCAAAGGGAAGATAGAGCAACTCCCTGAACCAGCAGCTGCTTTTCCTTGAATCTCTCTCGGCATTCAGAAGTCACTCTGTTCATTGCCCACACCCCGAGGACCCAGGAGACCTCATTTCTTTCTATCAGCTCTTTTGTTCTGTTTTCTTTCCCTGATTGACGTTCTTACTCAGAGGAGTAAGGGCTCTCAGAGCTTCCATTTGGATTCTAATGCAAAATGTACCTATGTGTACAGATGTGTATGAGATGGGGGGGGTGTCCTTTTGCATATATGTTTCTCTTATTGGTTGATGACTAAAGCATTGATTGGCCAGTAGCCAGGTAAGAGTGTAGGTGAGCTACCAGATGAGGAGAAAGCTGGGGAGAGGATGCAGAGGGAGGCCGTGAGGAGACACCATGCTGCCAAAGGAGTAACGTGCCGGGTCATGGGTAAACCACAGCCTTGTGGCAATACATAGATTAATAGAAACGGGTTAATAATTAAGACAGAGCTAGCCAATAAGAAGCCCTAGCCATCAGCTAACAGTTTAAAAAACAATATAGATCTGTGTGTTCATTGGGGCAAAGCAGTGTGACCAGGTCGGGCAGAAACCTCCATCTTTAAATGACACCCAACATGGGGCTCGAACACACGACCCTGAGATTAAGAGTCTCGTGCTTTGCTAACTACAAAGTCCGATGCCATTATGCAATTTCTCCCCCTGGCCCCTTCTTTCAGCTATACTGACAATCATAATTTTAATATGTATCATCTAGGTTTTTAAAACCTTGTTGCTGTGTCGTGATGAAGATGAGATGACAGAAGATGGACAGTGCTGTTGGTTGTTATTTACCATTCGTGAAAACAGACCGCAAGATACGTAGCAAAACCCACTTTAAGGGTTTTATTAGGCTGGACATTGGTGAATGCTGACGTGGGGCCCCGGATGTACGGGAAATGTTAACAGTAGTAACGGTGACAGTGATGGTGGTTCACAGCTGCAGCAGTGAGCACACACAGGCCGGCTGCAGTGTTTTAATAGACACACAGGCCGGCTGCAGTGTTTTAATAGAATAGAATAGCATGTTTTTATAACACTTAGAACTTTGGTTAGGAAAGACCTTTTTTGTTGATCACAACTGAGCCTCTGACTATGCTGGGAAAGCCTTTCTCAACCCAAATGATAAAATTTTTTTACTGGAGATGGCTTAATGGCGGATAACACTCACTGCTCTTGTGGAGGACCCAGGTTCAGTTTCCAGAGGCTCTTGCACCCTCTTCTGGCCTCTATAAGCACTGCACACACGTGGAACACATACATTCACACACACAAATATGCAAGTAAGATGAATAAAACCTCAAAAAATTAACTTTTTATTTCTTCCCGTTACCCTTATGGTGACGTTTAAAGGCCAAATTAACCATCTCTAAAACATCTGCTTTCTCTGTTAACCTGAGAAACCCACAAGTCTCACCATCACTTTGTAGTCACCAGCAGCGACACTGAAAGTTGGACAGATTAGCTCCTTCACCTCTGCTTCCTGGTCACAAGGGCCGCATGATGCTTGTGGGTTCAGTCTGGTTTGCAGAGTGCAGCTGTCAGGGCTTGGAGTCTGGAATGCTGGGGGATGCAAATCATTTAAATGCCTTCGGCCCCTGTCTCCCAAGAAGCATCCCCTCCATACTCTGCCTGGAAGTACACCATTTCAGCCCTCCCCCTCTGTAACACTTTGCAGAAGACGGGGAGCTTAAATATCCATGGAAAGAATGAATGGGTAATGTGAGCTCTCTCTCTAAGTTTCTTTCTTGGACATCTTCTTGGTGACATTTTTTTTCACCCAATTTAATCTTAATTGCTTTGTCAAGATCTTCTTCCAAGTGCTAATGTTTTTTTTTTTTTTTCTTTATTGGCACTGAAACAATTAATGGGACAGTTTCAGGAGAACTGGCCACCGAGAGTGTGATCATTTGCTCTGTACACCTTTCGTGGTGTTGGGAAGCCACGTTAAGTCCCTGGGTGTCTGCTGTTTCTCTAGCTCTTTAGGAACAAGCCTCATCTCCTTCACAAGACAGGGCCATTAGGATCTCAGTCGGGTTCTCTCTGGTGGTATCAGCAGTTAGGCGTACCTGGCTCTGGAACCCAGCAGAGCCTGGCATGAATTCATGGAATCTGAGGGTGACCTTGAGAAACTGCCTTGTCACTCTGAGTCTCAGTCTCTGGTGTGTCTGTGTACTGCATCGCCTTCCTAACTGTGATGTCAGGGCTAATGCTTTTCTGGGCAGAGTTACACGGCTATGCCTTGCATTAGGCTTACCTCCTGATATTACAGACATGAATACTTTATAACTGTAGGCAGTGCACTACCATGCTAGGTGCTTTCGTCATCACTGCTACAAAAATGCCCCTGACTCTCCACCCTCTACCCCCATTCTTTGGTGGCTAGGAGACTGCAGCATCTGCTGTTCACCTGTTGCTGTGTCCTCAGGCTAACAACCTCTATGATTCTTAGAGGCGATACTGAGGGTGGAGAGGTAGGGAAGAATGACAGTGTCCTGCCTGAGATCGGGTGGAGGCAGGGCGAGGGCAAGGCATCTTGGAAAGGATGAATTATGGGTAAAGGGAAGAAATGTCCTTAGTGATGTGGATAGGAAGACATCCCCAAATATGAGGAATAGTTAGAAGGGAAGTCCCCACCTCTTCCAAGCCCCTGGCTCTGCCTTATTCTCTCTCCTACAGGCAGGGAGATTCTGAGATGCTCTACATTCCTAAACCCAAAAGACCTTTGTTTTTAAGGCAGGGTAGCTGGCTTGGCTGACTGGTGGCTTCTGCCCACATTTGGTTCAACCATGGATACTGCAGATCCCTTGCAGGGTCCCAGGTTCTTGGGTCCCCCAGGGGCCACAGCTCACTGAGCAATGACGTCCCTGGCTCTCATTTTGGGGGCAGCAAGGGTGGTAACTGTTCCCTCGGTGTTATGGCTAGCCTGGTGCCAGGGGACCCTCCTTTAGGGAACTAAGAACAGCAGCAGGGAGCGAGGAAAGAGGCCAGGGCTTGGTTTCCAGCCCTGCCCCCGCCCCCTAATGTCTTCTCTGAAAGCTTTGGATCCCACCCCCCCCCCATGACAGGAGGCTTCCTCAGGCCAGACGGGCTAGGTGACCTTTCTGTAACAGGGCCAGTTTCTAGTTCTACACATTTACTATTTCCTGCCACTGCTCCTCAAGAAGGTATTGTCTCACCCCGCTCCCTGTCTGCAAGAGATGTGGCACACATTAGGAAGGGTCCTATAGGAATCCAATCAGCTGGGGAAGGGGCTTTTACAAAAGGACACTTGTGCCTGTGGGTGCCGGGAAAGCCACTGCTGTAGCCTTAGCCACAGCTGAGCACTGGTCCCCTGGGACTGACAAGGGAGGGGACGGAGTGAGTTCCAGATGACAGAGGTGGGTTGCAGCTGCCCCTTTCTCTAGAGGGAGGCAGCCATCTCTAGTAACTACAGTACAAAAGGCCGATGGAGCTCAGCCCACCCGGTCTCCCCTGTCTTGACAGAGCTCCCCACGGCAGAAAGGAGACTTTCAGTATAGAGCATATTGACGGTGGAGAGCGGGTCTAGAAGTCACTGGTCACCCCAGGGAAGCCACACCCCAGTGTCCAGGTACATTGCCTTGACTGTGAACCCAGCTCTGTTGGATGGCCCCACATTAATTCCCAGCCTTCCTCATAACTCTCCGAGGTAGGTGTTATTGTCAGTAGCAATCCTGTTGCACCAGAGAGGCCAGACCCTTGGTTGCCTTAGGAGTGCCGCACTGCAGGGACCTGGCCCCAGATTGCCTCTCCCAGAGTCTGAGGGCAGAGGCACCGAGCACCATCTGCTTCCGTGTTTCTGTTTGCTCTTCGTCCTCTAGATCTGCACTGTGAAATGTGCTGAGGTTGGCATGTTTTAAGGTGTCAATATGGCCCCGCCTAGCAGGGCAGGCTCACACCCAAGCACAGGGACAGAACTGCCAGGTCACTTGTGTCAGCTACTGGAAAAGGGGCCACCATGAGCGTTGAAACCAGCCTACCAAAACTGGTGACACGAGGGCCCCAGTCTAGATCTTGTGACTTAGAGGGAGGCAGGCAATGGACTCCACGAGTGCCAACCCCAGCTCCATCACATTCCCCCGTTTGACCTCAAATGGTTATCTCCCAGTTCTTACTTGGTAAATCTGAACACACCCTGATTTGACATTTCAGCTTTAACCCCATGCGGGACAGTGGCCCTATAAGGGAATGGAGCTGGGAAAGTCTTAATGCCTAGGGCACTTCATAAGGTCTTACTCCATGTTTGGGTGCTGCCAAGGGTACAGAAGCATGGCATTAAGGTCCCAGGCAGGACATGACATTGATCATGAGAATTCACCACTGCTGTCCGGTCCTCCCCTCCACCCAGTGACAGGGTTTCTCTGTGTAGCCCTGGCTATACTGGAACTCTCTCTGCAGACAAGGCTGGCCTCAAACTCAGATCTGCCTGCCTCTGCATCTTGAGTGGTGGTTTTGAAGTGTGGGCCATCATGCCCAGTTCATCATTGTTGTCTTAATTGGCTTTTCTATTGCTCTGATAAAAACTGTGTCCAAAAACAAGCTGGGGAAGAAAGGGTTTATTTTATCTTCCTCTTCTGTATCACAAGGGGAACCAGGGCAAGGACTCAAGGCAGGGATCTGAAGGCAGGAACTGAGGCAGAGGCCGTGGGAGGTCACTGCTTACTGCCTTGCTCCCCATGGCTTGCTCAGCTTGCTTCCGTATGTCACCCAGGCCACTGGCCGAGGCAAGGCGCTGCCCATAGTGAGCTGGCCCGCTCACTTCAGTCATTAACTGAGAAATTGCATCACACACTTGCACTTGCATCCAGGCGAATCTGATGGAGACAATTTTTCTCACTTGAAGTTCCTTCTTCCTGTGTGACCGGCTTGTATTCAATTGACTAAAAACCCAACAAATACGACTGTGTTAGGGAATCTCAACATTGGCTGTGATATATACTTCATTGTCACCGAGAACACACTTCTACTGATGAGTTGCATTGTGCCATGTTTTGCTTGCCTTCTTACTATTTCTATTGATGGTGACTAGAGGCCATCTGGAGTAACTCATCACTGAGGCTTTGAGAGTATGACACAAAACAGCATCGTGATGGGTATTGCAGGGCACATCCCTACCCTTAAGCAGCTCAGAGCTGTAATTTGAACTGTTCTTGACACACTGTCAACTACTGTATCAGCTGCAGGTGTAAATCACCTCCAGGTTAGCCACCCCCCACCAGGCGTGGGGAAGTAGACATGGACATTAGACTCCATTGGAGATGTTTCTGATCATACCGGAGCCTGGAGTTCCCCGCGTTCATGTCGCAGGAGTGGGGTAGAGGTCCAGCTGTGGGTAGAGGTGATTTCAGCTTTGGCTGGAGAGAGGAAGAGCCAGAGTGCTGGTTGGTTCTTTGAAGGTGAGTGCTGAAACCAAGGACACGTTTCTAGAGGCAAAGGAGAGTGAACTGGAAAAGGTCGGAGTTTGCATGTCAGAAAGGAAGTCCACAAATGTTCCAGGGACAGCAAGCCCAAGGCAGGAGCCTGTCTGACTGCCACCTCAGATAGGGCCTGCCACATGGTATGCCTTCGTAAATATTAGCTTAGGAGGGAAAGAGAGAGAGAGAGTGAATGGACAAGTTTCCTTTAAAAGACCGAACTTATAACTCGGGATTTCTGTGTATTCTGTATGTATCGTTTTCCTGTGTAACAAAATAGCACAGAAATCATGCTTTACATGACAGAAATCCACAGTTCTCGAAGCCAGAAGCCTGAGATCATGCCCCCAGGGGATCAGATCTTCTGTTCTGTGCCCCTCCCCAGATTCCAGATGCTACGGGTGTCCCTTGGCCCATGGGTAGTGTTCTTTTTCCTGTGTCTATGTTTTGGTGGGCCCAGTATTTCCTGCTTATCAGGACTCTCCATGAGCAGGCCTCTCCCAGAAGACGTCATCTTCATCATTTGCCAAGACTTTGGTTTGGACACAGTTTGAATGCATCTCCTGAGAAGCCTGGTAGCCTGTCTCTCAGTGTGGTGATGCTGAGGTGGTGAGGCCTATCTGGAAGGTGTTTAAGTCATTGGTCGTCACACTCAGAAGTGGGCAATGCTGGCTTTGTGGAGAGAGGCTCTCATGAGAGTGCCAAATAGCACGTGTGTCCTCTCTGCCGCACGTGGCTGTCCCTTCTCCTTATTTGCCATGTTAGGATGAAGCAGGAGGAGCTGTGGCTAGGTATGTCAGCACAATGTTCCTGGAATTCTGAGCCAAATAAGCTTTTCTTTACAGATTTCTCAGGCTCAGGTGTTTTGTTTCTAGAAACACAAAATTGACTAAGACAAGTTTCTTTCCAAAGGACTTAGGTACTCGTGTTAACTTCAGTGTCCTCGGGGCGACACAACTCATATGACCTTTCTAACTTGAGCTTAGACTTTTAATCCCTCTTTTTATACCTCTGTTGAATACGTAATGCATACCATGTCCTAGATGTTACAGATCAGAACGGAAATGAGCAACAACTGTGCATACTGGCACCCTGACACAGGCGAGTTCACAGCCCCCAGCACAGCCCGTACATAGGTACCAGGAAGGCAGTAAAGGGAAGAGGAGCGGTGAGGCAGGCTGCTGAGAACACTCTAGAACAGTGGCTCTCAGCCTTGCTAATGATGCAACCCTTTAATTCAGTTCCTCATGTTGTGGTGACCCCAGCCATAAAATTATTTTCATTGCTACTTCATATCTACAACTAACCACTGTTATGAATCTTGGTGTAAATATCTTGTGTTTCCCTTAGGTGACCCCAGTGGAAAGGTCATTTGACCCCCAAAGAGGCTGTGACCCGCGGGTCGGGAACTGCTCCTCTAGGCTCTTCTGCTTCCTGATATAGAAAGCTTTCAGCGAATCTATTTTCATTTATATCCAAGTTCACTGGGCTCTGTTTCCCAGGCATTTGGAGGGTGGTTTCTTTCTTCAGTGTAAGAAAAACAATAGGCTTCCAAATCCATGTCAAGCTTATCCTTCTGGTTAAATCTTTACAACTATGTTCTCAGTTTCTGAACCTTGGCAACTGGTTGTTAACCCTAAAATGAGCTGGAGACAGCCCAGTTCTACCATTTGGACCAAATTAAAGCAAGCTTTTTATTAAAATGTTAATACCAACCAAGATGGAATTTAGTCAGGACCACCATCTGTGTTGTCAGGGGTTATATGGACAAAACCCATAGGCTACCATACTTTCTCATGAGGTCTTGTTATTTTCAAGAACTACAACTCCCAGAATCATAGGAAGTTACCAGGTCCTTGGGCAGGTGGGGCATACAGATTAATTTAGGACATAATACTGCAGCTGTCTTAAAAATCTTGCCCTGAACTCTGATTTTGGACTCGTGGCTTGCCATTGCAAAAGCACAGACTCCTCCTGCCTGGTTCCACGGTGGCCCAGGTCCAAATGGCCAAACCATCTTCCAGTTTGAGGAGCACCGTAACCCAGAGGGCTGGAGACTCCAGGCAGCTGGGGTGGTGGCCTTGCTTTCTATTTCTCAGCAGGGATCCAGGGGCAGAGAGCTTCTGTGGCTTCTGGATTGAGGAACAGCTGGGGTGGGTACACCACCATTTTCTACCCTTCCTGAGCCCAGTTCATTCCATTTCAACTGCTGGTGGGTGTGGAGGGAATATTTGGCCCCAGGGTTGAGTCACTACTGGGCAGGTACATTGTTGACCTCCAGTGTTTCTGTCCTCCACTTTGTGGGAGCTCTTCATAGGTCCCCGAGGTCCTGGCTTGCAGCCAGCCAGCCAGCTTTGCCTTGCTTACTTGGGTGACCTCCTGTCCCAGCCCGGTCAGGGACTTTTCCAAGCACTGGGAAAAAGATCCAGTCTGCAGTTTTATTCTTTCTTGTGTCCCTGAGAGTTCTCAGTGTTCATTAAAGGCAGCCCACGATAGCCATTGTGTGTGTGTGTGTGTGTGTGTGTGTGTGTGTGTGTGTGTGTGTGTGTGTTGAGGAGGCAGGTATCCTGACAGGTGATCACTGAAGACAAAAAAAAAAAAAAAAAAAAAGTAGTTAAAACAATAGAAATAATTACAACAAATGTAGTAAACTAAAAAAGAATGATGTTGATATATTGTATTGTACTAAAAAGAACATATGACTAGAAATATTGTGGAGGGGGGGGCGCTGGATGAAGTGTGTGTGTGGACTAAGGTAGATGTTGTCATCCAAACAATGCATTGCTAGGCAACCACAGGAGAGGGCCTGATACCTCTCATGGTCATGTGGGAAGATGCTTGTGACCAGCTCTGTTGAGAGCTGAGAAGGAGCACACTGGAATGATGCTGGAGGTTTGTGTCATTTGCTGCAACAGGAAGACTGTACTGGAGAGGAACCACAGGATGGGCTAACACAGGGGGATGGGTTGGGGGAGTTTCTTAAAAACCTTGGGTTCTACTTGGCGGACCCTAAGGTGGGTCTAAGAAAGCAGCCTCTGCAGTGGGTGTTGTCAAAGAGCTGGGAAGTTAGGTGAGGGCATCGATGCCATCCCTAAAAAAAGGAGCCGTGATTCACCTCATCAACGGAGGGGGTGGCCACATGGTGGCTTTGTCCCTGCCTCATCTGAAACGCAGAGGCAGCAATGCTGGGCTCAGTTCACATGCTGTACACATCAAGCTGTCGAGCTGTGTTTATGCTCAGACCGGAACATCCTGGCCTGCCTGCTGATGAGGCTGGCTTTTTCTTTCTCGCCATTAATAGAGAGTGGAATTTTATTTCAAATTTTGGGAAAAGTATATACAAACTGTTTCTATACACATACATACATATGAGTATGATTATATATGACAGAAATTAAATTATTTAGTAATACTGTTTTCTTTTAATTGACAGGTTTTATGGTATTTTTGAGCCCTGAAAATGTCACATAAAAATAAGTATTTCTGATATCTGCTATAATCTGTGGGAATACTTATAAATGTTGGTCTTTAATATATCTATATAGATATATAGATATATATTTCCTCATATAAAACATAAATATAGTAGGGTTTTCTAGGAATTGGTTTTTAAATTTTTAAAACATTCTTATTTTACATACCAGTCCCAGTTCCCTCTCCCTCCATCCTCCTATTCCCACCATCTCCTCATCCCCCCCCCATCCACTCCTCAGAGAGGGTGAGGCCTCCCATGAGGAATCATCAGAGTCTGTCACCTCATTTGGGGCAGGACCAAGGCCCTCCCCACTGTATCTAAGCTGAAAAAGTATCCCTCTATAGGGAATGGACTCCAAAAAGCCAGTTCATGCACTAGAGGTAAATGCTGGCTCCACTGCCAGCAGCCCCATAGACTCCCCAAGCCCCCAACTGACACTCAGGTTAAGGGGGCCTAGTTCAGTCTTATGCAGGTTCCCCAGCTGTCAGTCTGGAGTCAGTGAGCTCCCACTTGTTTGGGTCAGCTATTTCCGTGGGTTTCCCCAACATAGACCTGACCTCTTTGCTCATCACTCCTCCCTCTCTACAACTGGATTCTCTTAGCTGTGGATCTCTGCTTCTGTTTCCATCAGATATTAGATGAAGGCTCTGGGATGACATTTAAGGTAGTCGTCATTCTCATTATAGGGAAAGGGCATTTAAGGTACCATCTCCACTATTGCTGAGATTCTTCTTTGGGGCCACCCTCGTGGGCTCCTGGGAATTTCCCTAGTGCTAGGTTTCTCGTTAGCCCCATAATGGCTCTCACTGTCAAGGTATCTCTTTCCTTGCTCTCCCTCTGTCCTTTCCCCGGAATTGGGGTTTTGGAATTCCTAACTCATGCCTTCTAGTGTTTGAGCTCAGAAAATTTCCTTAGGCTGCTCATGGGCTGGGGCTGGTAGTGATCACCAAGAAGGATCTACCGGTAAGAAAATGAGTTCAAGTTCAGGGAAAAGGTTGCATTCATGTAGCTAAAAGTCCCTGGGAACCAGCTACTCTGGTTTGTGGCACCTTGAAAAAGAAGAGATGAGTACAGGAGTGTGCACCCCCCTCCGAGTGACCAGATGACAACTAGTGTGGAATACTGAGGTCCCAGTAGCAGGGTGTGATGGGGCTGGGGGTCTGATCAGTCAGGATGCCTGATACAGTAGCTAGATGTCCACAGGGTTATGCAATACTGGTGTTCGGCAGCGACCCCTTGTGGCCATAGCAGAAGCAGCTGTACTTGGGCTGCCTGGGAGCAGGTGAAGATTTATGTGGGTAATGAAACCTTCCCATTTCTTTCTCCTTTCTGACTAAGAAAACCTTAGGGTCTTTGGGCAGGCTGGATTCATGTCTAAAGGGAAAACAGAAGTGAGCTGATCTGAGGAGAAAGAGGTCGAGCAGGCACTGTAGTGGGAAATTGATTCAGAAGGCCCCAGGAAGTGGTCTGTGTGGAGTCAGGGGTCCTCTAACTGCGCAGGTCATGTGTGACAAGTTTCCCGGCTGGAATCTCTTCCCCAGTGCACAAGGCTGTACGCCGGCTGCACCTCCCCGCCTGTTCCCTGCCCCCCCAACTTTGTTTCACAAAACTCAGCTTCTCCGTGCTGCAGCCATTGTGACCTTCTCTTCGCTCACCCCCTATCTCGGGCACCGCTGCTTGCGGGCCTGACCTCTCCATATAGCTGGGTTCTTCTTACGCAGGCCAGTCCCTGGCGTCCCCTCTAAGTGCCTCTCATAGCCCTCTACCCCACTGTCTGGGTGATTGCCTTCACGCTCTTGTTGGCTCTTTTGTTTACCTGTTGGTTGTTCATCTCTTTTCTTTCTTTGCCAGATCCCCAGGGCATAGAACAATGCCTGCCACATAATAGGAGTTCAGAGACTCTTGGGTAGACAGTGAGTCCTTCAACCCAGTCACTGAAGGCCAAGTCACAGCAACCTTTGACCTTGATTGGCCCTCACTTGATAGGAGTAAGGGATGTGACAGCAAGATTGTACCTGGTAGAGACCCGAACTTTGAGTTAGTACCCCCACCCCGTGGTGTGTGTGTGTGTGTGTGTGTGTGTATGCGCGCACACACACACTCACACACACACTCACACACCTGTCTGTCTGAGACACCCTTTCAAGACTCAGTCTCCCTTTCTGAAAACATGAATCAGTTAAGCACAAGGATGTTGACCCACCCTTGAGGGAGGGTAGATTCCATGCCAGCAGCTTTCAGAATCAAAGGGAGGGAGAAAACCAAACCAGTACATTTCTCTTTATTTCCACTGGCCAGGAACCAGGAGGTCGGCCCCACCTTCTGGAACACTGGGGCAGTGTCTGTGCGTTGAACACCTCAGGGGATATCGGAGACCATAAGGGGAGCAGAGTTGGAAGGCTCTGGCGCTGAATATGGGAAAATTTGACAGTGGACACGGGGACAGGCGGGTCTGGCAACAGGAAAACGGGGACTGAAAGTCTGGGCCAGAAATCCTGTGGGACTAGAGTGAGGCTATGGACATTCACAACACTGAGTGTTCTCCCTGCCCAGCTTAGCTCCCCGAGGCAGAATCAGCCCTGGTTCCAGCTTGTGTTGCTCAAACATTAGTTCTCTTCACCACAGTGCTCCCTACCATCAATGCTCCTCACCACAGTGCTCCCCACCACAGTGTTCCCCACCACAATGCTCCCCACCACAGTGTTCCCCACCACAATGCTCCCCACCACAATGCTCCTCACCACAGTGCTCCCCACCACAGTGCTCCCCACCACAGTGCTCCCCACCACAATGCTCCCCACCATCAATGCTCCTCACCACAGTGCTCCCCACCACAGTGCTCCCCACCACAGTGTTCCCCACCACAATGCTCCCCACCATCAATGCTCCTCACCACAGTGCTCCCCACCACAATGCTCCCCACCACAGTGCTCCCCACCACAGTGTTCCCCACCACAATGCTCCTCACCACAGTGCTCCCCACCACAATGCTCCCTACCACAGTGCTCCTCCCTACCACCCTGCTCCCCACCATCAGCACTCCTCATTACAGTCCTCCCCACCACAGTGCTCCCCACCATCAATGCTCCCCACCACAGTGCTCCCCACCATCAATGCTCCCCACCACAGTGCTCCCCACCATCAATGCTCCCCACCATAGTGCTCCCCACCATCAATGCTCCCCACCACAGTGCTCCCCACCATTATTGCTCCTCATCACAGTGCTCCCCACCACAGTGCTCCCCACCATCAGCTCCACAATCAATTGGCTGGGTTTCATTGTGCGCATTGGCTCCTTCAGGCCCCCTGGATTCTTGGAACACAGCTGTGTTACTTTTCCAGTGAGGTCCCCAGCAGAAAGACTCCTTCTGCAGTGCTCCCAATGACATGGGCCATGTGCTGGTGACGGAACCGTTTGTCTGTGAGTCCAGAAGTCAGGATCAGCAGATGGTGGATATTTGGTAATATGGAGGCAATAAAGGAAAAAGTGGCCCCCCTGGGATCCTTGTGCCCCCAGCACACTGTGAAGACAGTTACTGCTGGACCGATAGTGCCCCTCTGTAGCCCTATACTGAAATGACTGGCAGCTACTACTTAAAAGACTTATTTCCACCTGGGTGTGCTGGGTAGTTGGAGGCAGGAAAGTGGCTTTAGTTCAGGAGTTAGGGGCCAGCCTGTTTAATGCAGTGAGAGCCCATCTCAGAGCACAGCCTTTCTCCTGGCAGCAGGAGCTATCTGTGCCCCTCTGGCTGGTCCCCCTAGCGTTTCCTCTGATGGGGTGAGTACAGCAGGGTCAGGTCCAGAAAAGATCAGAGTCGGGATCCACGAGCCCCGCCCCTTTGCTCCCCACGCACAGGTGTGGCCGGACTCAGTCCAGTGATGGCCACTGAAGCCATCTGCCTCACTGTGCTCTGAGGCTCATGGGGAAGGTGCTGTCAGACCACTTAGCTAGCAGGGGAGGTGGTGGGCACAGCTTGCTCTGACCGAAGGTACTGCTTTCAAGGGCTCTGGTCCTCAAATAATTATCACGCCAGGACCTTCCCTAGCAGGTCTGTGTGGCAGCCTCTGGCAGCAGGGGGTGCCAGTTAAGCAGAGGTCCCCTAGGGGTCCTGTGTGGCCAGAAGAAGCCGAATCTGACCTTGAACATGTCCTTTCTACCACTTCTAGGTGGCAAACTCCTGCCCTACCCCAAGTCCGTGATCTTGCAGCCTGCAAATGCAGCTCTTGGGGACTTTCCTTAAAGCCAAGTGAGTCTCCCTGTCCCCTCCCACTGCTGCTCCAAGGTCTCTCAGCCCTAGGTTTGGACCCTTTCCCAGAACTTGTCTCCATCTATCAGGGGCAGAGACTTTTGGCACAGTGTGGGTAGAGGACTGATTATTCTGTATATTCGAACAGGCTGGGGATTTTCTTAATGACTCGGGCATGCAGTTCTGGGACCCCTTGTCCCTCCTGTCACAGGGCCCCTTGTAGAGAGCAGCAGGGTCTTCAGCTTGGCTGGTCTTTCCTGGCAGCTGAGAGGTATTGACCAGCCATTCCCTGGTCTCCTGGCCCCCACATCCTCATCTGTCCCATGGGGGCATTGGCATCCCCATTGCAGGATCATGGGGCCGGGGTGAGGGATTCGAGGTTGGGGAATCCCCAGTACAGATGCAGAGGCACAGACTCGGGTTTGCACTTGAGTCTCCTACTAACACAGACATCTGTATTAATGGTGTGTCCATTTCACAATTAGCACTGATGTTCTGAGTCTGGCTTTGTGTATGGCTTTATTCCAGGCTCTCATCCTGCTCGTATTCCCATTGGGAAATAAGTAAAAGATGTGAAAAATAAGGTGGCTTGCATGGTGTGATCGGCTACAGTCACCTAGGTATGGTGGACTGGAGGGTGGGCAGAGTGGAGGTGGCTGCTTGGGGTGGAGGGTGAGTGAAGACTGGTCTGGAATAGAGTGGGAGCTATGAGGATGATAATCTTGGGTCATTGAGTCCTAGAAAGTAGGCAGGAAGGGGCAGGGGTAGAAACTTCAGCTTGGCCAGCTGTGGGACTGTCTACCTACATCTGCCTGCCTCCCATTGACCCCCGCCTGGCCCCTCACTGGGGCCCTGTGTGGTCATGGTAAAGATTCCCCTGCTGTCTGCTTCCCAACTCACAGGTCTAGGCTGGGAATCTGCACCATGCTCCTGCTCCGGCTTGAATAGCAAGCCTCCTGCTGGGACAGGCTGTTATTTATGAACGTGTTTGAATTCAAGTACTCCTGGGAGACATGGATTGAGCTATTTTTTCCTTTCTGCCTTGAAACCTGGAGACAACTTGGTACAGTCAAGTTCTCAAGGGCAGAAGAAGGAATTGATTTAATCAGCTCCCCACGGTGAGGGGCAGGCATGGTGACGGACCACACAGAACTGGAGTCCAGGACCAGGAGCATCTCTGGGTCTCATGGAAGCACTGTGACAGCTGATCAGTGGGTAGCATGCAGCTTGTGGGGACACTCCTAATATCAACTTCGGGCAGATGCTAAACATTGCAGTGGCCTGTCCACCTGTCCATCAAAGATGGTGACACACATTGTCCTAGGAGATGAAGGCTGGGTAGTCTGACAGATCCCAGGCTCTAGCTAGCTGCCACTGGGTAACAAATTGTCTCAAAATGTAGAGGCTTAGTCAGAAGCAGCAATCACTGGCCAGAGACCAGGCATCTCTCAGCCCTGTGATGTACCAAAGAGAACAGGGCCTTTAAGCAGAAGGCAGCACTGGGCAGCATCTGGAGAAGGATGAGGGTCACCTCCTCTTCTGGTCCTGTACAACCTCTTGTTAAAAGTGCAAAACACAGCCAGGTGCTGTGACACACACTAACTTCTGCACTTGGGAGGCAGAGGCAGAGGCAGGTAGACTTCTGAGTTTGAGACCAGTCTGGTCTACAGAATAAGTTCTAGAATTGCCAGGGCTACACAGAGAAACCATGTCCTGAAAGACACATGTGCACACTTGCGTTTGTGTGCGTGTGCACGTGTGCACATGCACACCACACACACACACACACACACACACACACAGTGGAAACTGCATTGCATTCAGATGTATGCTAATTGCACACCCCATGCCCAGAATAGGAAACGGAGGCAGAGGCTGC
Source organism: Phodopus roborovskii (assembly GCF_943737965.1). Lineage (NCBI taxonomy): Eukaryota > Metazoa > Chordata > Mammalia > Rodentia > Cricetidae > Phodopus > Phodopus roborovskii. Next base: position 8,911,942 of record NW_026126482.1, read on the forward strand.
AGAATTGTCCCTTCTGCGGGGATTTCTTGCAGTGAGAGCTAACAGAGCAGACAGCTTCTGTGGAAGGGTCCAGCCCCTGGCACTTTCTGCTTTTCTTGGACCAGTCACATGCTTCAGAAACCCAGAGCTAGGGTTCAAGACCTGACTTTAGGAGTTTGGGGCTGTGTGGCTCTGAGCAAAATTTTTTCATGTTTAGCTTCCAAACCTAATCTAAGAGGTGCAGACCTCCTCCTGCCTCCTCCAGGACTATGCACATGAGCCGTGCTTTGGCCCTTGACCATCTAGCATCCCACAGCTGGTCTGTAACCTACCTGTCTGCCTGGCCCTAAGATTGAGACCACTTTAATCATCTTGCACCCCAGTGGCTTAAAAGCCCTTAAAACATACACAGTAAATAAGTGAAAATGCATCATCTTCCCTTCTCAAACTCAAGCAGCTTCCTGTTAACATCTTAGAAAAAGGATTCCCCAGGCCTGAATCCCCAATGCCTTGAGCTTCCTGGCCACGCCCAGAGAGTGCCTCCCTGTCACCACACAGGGCAAGGTGACTATATCATCTCTCCTTTGCATCTGTGAACTCTGGCATGTCCAGGTCTTGTTAGGATGCTGGCTGGACTCTAAGGGCCTGGGCAAGCATACCATTTCCTTTAAACACCATTTTCTTCATCATTAAGAGAGAGACGGCAGCACCCACCTCTCAGAATTATGATGAGGGTGACATTAAATGAGATAATTATATGCAAAGTGGCAGATGCACAGCAAGCTCTCGTGAACAGGGACTATTTTTACCTCTGTAAATGCATCTTCAGACTGAGCTAGGCTTTTCTGAAGCTCACCCACTGAGAGCTGCCACTGGCTTTGAATGCCTGGGTTTACCAGCTCACTTCCTTTCTCCAACACCTCATTTCCAATACTTGGCTTCAGTGGGCAGATTGGGAAACTGAGTTTTAAAAGACGAGGGATGGAGGAGGGGCTCTGACCCATTATGCCAAATTCGGAGGTTGCTTTTTTTTTTTTTTTTTTTTTAATATTCTTTTACAATTTTATCCCTGTTAGGATGTGGGAGTGGGGATGGGCATGTGTGTGTGTGTGTGTGTGTGTGTGTGTGTGTGTGTGTTTGTCACTCTGTGAGTGTGAGGGTGGGGAGCGGAGATGGAGAGTGAGGGGTCAGAAGACAGTTCTTTTCACCTACCATGTGGGCTCTGGGTATGCTTGAAATTGGTTCACTCAGGGAAGTACTATACCACTGAGCTATATCCATGGCTTTTCCTTTGAAATAAATGGTTTCTCCGCTAGAGGGAAACACTCTTGCATTGCATTTCAAGACATAGGCGCGGACGAGGACTTTCTGAAAAGGACTCCAGCAGAACAGGGAATGATTCTAATAGCTGACAAATAGGATTGTGGGAAACTAAAAAGCATAGCAAAACTGACAGAACGGAGATCCGAAGAAAGGCCTTACCAGCTATGAACCCAGCAGGGGGTAACAGCCCAAATCGATAAGACTCCAACATACATGCTAACATGGGCTAATGAACTATACAGACAGCTCTCAAAGGAAGAAACACAAACAGCCAATAACTGCTTGAAACTGTTCAACATCTCTAGCTAACAAGGAAATGAAAATTAAAACTACACTGAGATTCCATTTTCTCTGGTCACAGGGACTTTTATGAATCAAATAGATGTTCACCTATAACTGGAGATTTTAAAGTAGGGTTGCTACCATGACTCTGAGGCTGGGCTAGAATATGAAGTGAGTTCTAGCCCAGCCTGGGTTACAAAGTTACACACCGTGGGACAAAGGGCTGGGGATGTAGCTCAATATCCTACTTGCCTAGCATGCATGTAGCCCCAAGTTCCACCCCCAGCACCGCATGGACCGAGCATAGGTTCATCTGTAATCCAAACACTGAAATGGAGATGAGGATGTTAAGTTCAAGGTCATCATCAGCTACTAGTAAAGGGCAAAGTTGGATTGCATGAGACTCTGCTTTGAACTGAAGAGCCCATCAAAAAAGAGAGATAACTAACAACAAATGCAGGTGAGAAAGGGCTGCTCGTCCACTGCTGAAGGGAATGCAGAGTAGACCAGCATAAAATCAGTATGAGGTCCCTTATGTCTACCACGGCGTCCAGCTGTACCACACCTGGGGCTTGTGCACGAAGCACTCTAAGGCAGCGCACCGCAGGGATACTTGAGGATGAGTGTTTGTTGCTTCCCAGTTCATAAGAGCGAAGACATGGAACCATCCTAGATGCCTATCAACAGGCAGATGGAAAAGGGAAATGCGGAGCACACATACAGTGGGAACTCGTTCATCTGTAGGGAATAATGAATTATAACACTGGTAGAAAAGCAGAGAGCCTTGTGTTAAACTAAATAAGCTGGATTAAAGAAAGACAGACATTACATATTTTCTCCTATACGCAGAATCCAGGGTAAAATGTAGGGGCTGGAAAGATGCTCAGCAGATAAGAGCATGGCCCCCTCTTGTAGAGGACCTGGGTTTGGTTCCCTGCACCCTTATGGAGGCTCACAACAATCTGTAACTCCGGTCCCATGGGATCTGATGTCCTCTCCTGACCTCCATGGCCTTCTGCATACGTGTGGTATGTATACGTACCCTCAGGCACACACACTGACACATAAAGTAGATAAACATTAAAATACATGTGAATGTGTGTGTGTCTGCCAGCACGTGTGTGCATGCGTGTGCATGCGTGTGTGTTTTTGTTGTGGGAGGAGGTGTGAAAGTAGAACGGGGACTGTGAGAAGGGAAGGAGAGGTCTAAAGCTGGGAGATGGGAGAATAATGGAATGTACATGACATTAAAGGCGGGAGGGACTATTTGAGGGAAGGAAGGTGACCAGCAAGAGCTGGGGAAGCCGAAGGAGGCAACTAAAAACAAAGTGCAGTGATGTACGTGTGAAAATGTCACGGTGAAAATCTTTGCATGGTATGCTACCCAGAAACAAAACCAACCACTTAAAACACTTTAACATTCGGTTCCTCAACAGGCTGGCAATTTTACCATGTCTTAAGGGTTTATTAACTGCAGTTCCTGCAAACAACATTTTGAAGCCCTTTCGTCTAAAACACAAAGGCTGTAATGAGCAGGTGGGCAGGGGTCGCCTTTGACAGTGGTTCTGTAGCTACAGATGCTGCGTCATGAGGGTAGACCATGACCCAAGGCCAGGACTTACTGCTTTCCTTCCATTCAGCAAGCACTCACTGAGCTCCCATTGTGTGGGCTGGGCTCTCTGACAGTCCTTGGGAGGCAGCATTTAAACCAATAGAAGAACAACTTAACATTCTCCTACCTCACAGTTTCTCTTGTCCCAATTCTTTGCTGTGGCGTGAAGACAGCAGCAGACCCTCTGCTTGGTAGGAATGCCAGGAACATTCTGGGAAGATCTCGATTCCACTCCCACACTAGGAATGAAGGAGGGAACTGCTAACTGTCCAGGGACACCAAGCCCTGTGCTTTGCCCGTGTGTAGATGTTGACCTGGAAGCTTCCTCTGTGTTCTCTGGCACCTTCCCTCTGGCACCCTTGGCAAAGTTCAGCAGTGATTGCTTTGTTGTAAAAGGTAAGGAGCTGCATTCCATGCACTATATGCAAATATTCTCCCGGGATGATCGATTGGCTCTGGGAACGTTCTCTGCTCCCCTTCCCCTTGTTCTGTTCCCCGACTTCTTTATCCTTTTACTTTTGGATGGCATTGATCAGGTTGCTAGCTGGGAAGTTTGTGGGGACTCTATCTTCAACTCTAAAGGACAGACTGGTCTTGTCTGGGCATCTCTAGTTCTTATTCCTTCTTCCCAAGCCTTCTTCCAGCAGAGCCCCAGCTTCCACATGCAGAAGGGAATCTACTGAGTAAACTCTCTAGCGACAGTCCAAAAGTGTCAAGAAATGTTCAGGGGAAGGAGGTGAATTACTACTTTCCAGCCAGATACATCTACACTTGGAAGGCAATGGAGGCACCAGAGGTTGCAGAACTGCTCAGGTTGTAATCTAAAACAGATTGCACGCAGCAAGTTCAGCTCAACAAACAATTCTAATGCTAATGAAGTACAGTGTGGAAGGACAGAGGTAGGGTGCATAGGGATCCAGGTGAAGCCAGGAAAACACACACACACACACACACACACACACACACACACACACACACACACACACACCTTCTTTGCTGGACTGGAATCTCTAGGGTCTAGTGGCTGCCCCAAACCAACTCTGATAAGTGGCAAGTATATATATCTCTTTCCTGGGCTGGCGTAACTAGAATCTAGTGGGTGCTCAGAATCTGCTCTGTAAATGGTATCAAACTTGATCATCCATGGGACTAGGCTTTTGTAACTTACCATCAGGGAAGACACTCTTTGGAGGGAGATGACTCTTTGTCTTGACCTACCTGAGTGGTAGGTTAGGGTTAGGGTTAGGGTTAGGCTTAGGCTTAGGATCTCTCTTCCTTTAAAAATGTATTTATCTAAAATATAAACATTAACTGTGGAATTTGGGACAGAAGGAAAAAAAAAACTGATTATGCAAGGGCTTTATCTCAGTCAAACCTAACCAAAATGTTAACAAATTCAAATGTTCATTTTGAGCTCACGGTGAACCTATTTGTGTCTGGCGGAATGATTCAGGTTTGCGTGTTCAGGTGATAATTTGGAGAACTGGGGCTAAACATGAGGGCAGGCTGCATCTGCTTGCAGAATTTACTTGAGATAAAATGGTTTGCAATATGATTTGGAGTGAAAGAAGTGTCTATGCAAGAACACAGCTCTCCCCTCAAGGGGGAGAAGAGAAAGTTCATTGAGAAGCCCAATGTGAATGACCATGGCCCTAGAACACAGATTTAGGTTCCATGCTCTGTGTGCTATCAGTTTGAAGAAGTTTTTATAGTAAACGGATCCGGGCAGTTTTTAAACACATTGGTGTGAACAATAAGCAGGCGGAAACCGGGAAATCTCAGCTGTAGACCTCAGGTGTTGTCTGATGACTCTTAGGCCTTTGGTTGGTGGTAACGAGGGCTTTGTTAATATATTTCAAAAGGTTTTATCTGTTAGCCACAAGATGTAGGGTCTGACACAGAAGTGGGCAGGCATGGCTAATTCAGGGACTGAAGGCAGCTCAAGATAAACTGTAATTAGACTCTGGACCTGTAACATTATGACCTATGCCAGGGGTTCTCAGAGTGAGGTCTGGTTATGGTCTAAATGTGAGATGTCCTCTCTACGCTCATAGTTTTGAACATGTGGTCTCCTGCTGGTGATGTGTTTGGGAAGTTGCTGAACTTTTATGATGTGGGGTCTTTAGTGAGGGATGGGTCAGTGAGTGTGGACCTTATGAGGTATATTCTGGCCCTGGTTCTGGCTGAGTTTGCATCCTACTCACACACACACACACACACACACACACACACACACACACACACACACACACACACACAAACACTCCACACATGCCCTAACTACTTGCTTCTGTTTTTGCCTATGCCTTCAGGTTTGTTAAGACTTGATATGAGATCTGCCTCCCCCCCCCCCCAGACATTGG